>NC_056746.1:899186822-899350100 GCF_019279795.1 Protopterus annectens
CGGATACTGGCTAAGGCTCTTGCTGCTCCTATAGTGCCTTTTTTAGGCAAGGTTCAAATAACAAATTCACCACCATAACAGGAACAGGCAAGCAAAAACTGAGGGTAATGCTACTCAATGCTAGAAGTCTAAATCTCAAAATGCACTCACTCAAGGCACTCCTTAAAATGGAGAACATCGATATCTGTGCAGTGACTGAGACCTGGTCCAGAGAGCACCCCTGCACTACCAGGCTATAACTCATACCACACTTTTTGGCTATGTAACCTGGACCGAAACACCAAAGGCGGAGGTGTGTCCATATTCATTAAGGATATCCACACCTCCAGGCTAGTTGCTCAGTACAATGCATCCGAGGTTATCCAAGTGCAACTAACTCTGGGCAAAACTGCAATCCAAATTGTAGCTTGCTACAGATCCCCCACCATGCCCCAGGATTCCCACTCCTCTTTTCTTGATGTACTGGAAAATATTAGGGTTTAACCAAACACCCTAATAATGGGTGACTTCAACTACCCCATCATTAACTGGGAAAACTACTCATGTACCAACTCCTTACCTCAATGCTTTCTGGAATTCAACCAACGAACTGAAGGACGAAACCTGGGTTAACAGAGTTGTGTCTTGGTGTCTGTGCTTTGCTGCCAATACATACTCTTGGACATCCTTATCATCAGTTTTTATTTTGCTTTCTGGAATTCATAAATTCCAATGCCCTGGATCAACTTATCCACACCCCCACCGGGGGCAACAATATCCTAGACCTAGTCATTACCAACATGAGTGACCGGTGTTCCATACCTGAAGTCAACTCCTCGGTGGTCCGATCCGACCATAAGCTAATCACCCTTGATATCCACATCCCGCCCCCACCCCCCATTAAGGAAACCACAGTAAAAAAGTTCTCCAAAGCCACCTTCATGCTTCTTAAGACAGAAGTGGTGAACTTCATGACACCCATGCAGATGGACAATACAGTTACAACTGCTGAATCCTACACAAATGCACTCTATAAGCACTTACACGAGGGCATGGATCCTGCTATCCCAAACAGAACCAAGACGCTATCCTCCAAATAAAGGAAGCCAATCTGGTGGTCCCCTGCCATAAACAAACTGTACAACAGAAGGAAGAAACTGTTGCAAAAGAGAGTAAAATCCCATGAGTGGAGGAGCTCCCTGGTCAGTCTCAGTAAGAAGCTGATATCCCTTATAAGATCCTCCAAAGCTAGATACAAAAAAAAAAAAAAATCGCCACTAATTCCAAGGACAACCACAAAGCATTCTATAGCTATGTCAAGAATCTCGAAGGCAACACCCATATCTGCTCTGAGTTACAGCACAAAGGCACGAAAATTACAGAACCAACTGATATTGCCAACATCCTGGCAGATAAGTTCAGTGCGAACTTTACCCCCCCTCTCACCCCCTAAAGGGCCCATATCTATACAGGAAGAATGCAGAGTCCCTGTAATCACAACTACGCAGGTAAAAGCTGCACTTTCTAAGCCAAAACTATAGCATCCATGAGACCGGACAATATCCCGGGCTGCATTTTACACGAACTTCAGAACGAACTGGCTCCCCACTTAAGCACCATGTTCAATAATAGCTTCATGAACAGCAACAGTTATCTCACTCCACAAAGGGGGAGCCACCACTGATCCAGGGAACTATCGACCTATTAGCCCGACGAGCCTGGTCTGCAAGTCCATGGAACGTATCATCATGGAACTCATAAATAAAGACATTGGTAACCTCCAAACTCTGGATTCCACCCAGTTCAGGTTTGGGAAAGGCAGATGATGTCTACTGAACCTGATAGACTTCTTTGAGGCAGTCACCAAAGCCGTAAATGAGGGTAAGGTGGTTCACACAGCCTATCTTGACCTCGCCAAGGCTTTCGACACCATCCCCCATTCTGGAATTATAACTAAACTCACTAAACTAGGTATAAATCCCTACATCACAAGATGGGTTGCCAACTGGCTCACTGATAGAACCCACACTGTAAAAATTGCAGACTCGAAATCTGACCTCAAAGCAGTGACAAGTGGAGTACCACAGGGTTCCGTCCTGGGACCTCTCCTGTTTGGTATCTACTTCTCTGAAGTACAGGCCAACACAGATGGCAGATGACTGCAAACTAGGAGCCATAGTCAAGTCCCCAAATGATGTGGACATCCTACAGAAGGGCCTCGCTGAGACAGATGCCTGGTGTCAGAGCCATGGCCTCAAGCTCAATGCCAAAAAGTGCAGTGTCATCCCCTTTGGTAAAAACTCTGTACCCATGAACTACCACATAGGCAGCAATCTAATTAACACCGAATGCGTGATAAGAGACCTTGGGACCCAGGTGGACAGTAGTCTCTCCTTTGATAGTCACATCGCCAAAGCAGTCAGGAAGTCCTTCTACGTGGCACACCTCATCATAAAATGGTTTTCATCCAGGAAAAAAGTGGTCATTGTTCCCCTCTACTCGACACTCATTAGACCCATTATAGAGTACAATGCCCCTTTTGGAATGTACCTCACAAGACATCTGCAGCAGCTGGAAAGGCCACAGAAGTACCTCACAAAGAGGATTACTGGCCTCAAACAAATGCCCTACACTGACCGCCTCAAAAAAAAGTACAGTTGTGTACACTTACCATAAATGTAGATGTCTGAGTGTACTCACTGTTGCAGTCATTACATTTGGGTAATCTGCTGGCAGGGTGCCCTCAGTCGGCCTGATTAACACAGTCTTGGGTACTGCGTCGGTTGCTGTCCCTTCTTCCATGATGTCAGGGGTATAAAACATGCAGCCGATGCCATTACATCAGTTTTTCTTGCCCCAGATGTCAGGTGCCCCCCAAATGGGGAGCCAAATATTTAAGTATTTTAAAAACACAAAAATATATACCTCCAAACAAAAGCAAATACACCAAAAAGGCTTTTAAGCATAGTAAAGGAAAGTAGAGGTATAGCAAGAGAAAAATAGGGGGTTGGAGGGAGGGAAACCAGGACTGCAACAGTGAATACACTCGAACGTCTACATTTTATGCTACGTGTACACAACTGTACTATGTACTTCGTGTTTCACTGTTGCAATCATTAAATTTGGGTATATTCCCAAAGCTATGGTTGGAAGGATGGATTTATACAGCATTAGGACCAGCTGCAAGGCCCTGCAAAACAGCAGTGGCAAAGCCAGCTCTGGATTTAGAGAAGAAAGGTAAATGGTAATGTTTGGTGAACATATGAATTGAGCTCCAGGTAGCAGCTTCTAGAATGTCTCTGGTAGGAACACCTCTGAGAAAGGCTGTAGAAGTAGATGCAGCCATGGTGGAATGAGATCTGATCCCCTGGGGGATAGTTTTACCATGGTGCATATAGCAGAAACAAATACAATGGCTTACCCATTTGGAAACAGTCTGCTTTGTAATAGCCTTTCCCTCTGTCCCTGCAGCAAATGCCACCAGTAGTTGTTCAGATTTTCTTAAGATTTTGTCCTGTTTAAGTAAAATCTAAGTTGTCTGTGTACATCCAATGAATGCAGAATCCGCTCCCCCTTGTTCTGTGGATTGGGAAAGAAAGTTGGCAAATGAATAGTCTGATTAAGAGCCACGCTGGATACTACCTTAGGCATGAAGGATGGATTGGTCCTGAGAGACACCCTTTCCACATGAAAAATAATGAAAGGCTCCACTGCCATAAGAGCCTGTAATTCGGTAATCCTTCTAGCTGAAGTGACTGCTAAAAGGAAAGCTGTTTTCTAGGAGAGGAATTTTACATCTGCAGTAGCAGGTGGCTCGAAAGGAGGGAGAGTGAGTTTTTCCAATACAAAATTGAGGTCCTAGGCAGGGGTTGGAGCTCTCCTCGGTGATCTTAAGTTTTTGGCCTCTCTGAGATACTGCTTTAGCAGAGGATGAGAGAAGAGGGGAGGTTCTGTGTTGTAATGAGCTGAAATGGCTGAGGCATGGATTTTTATGGAAGAAAAGGACAGGCCCTTGTGAAGTATCTCAGTTAAGTAATGTAAAATCTGAGGAATATTGGGCACTGCTGTGCTTATCCCCTTGTGATTGATTCCAGGCACAGAATCTTTTCCATTTGTCAGCATAAGATTCTCTAGTACTAGGCCTTCTTGCCTCCAAAATGACATCCATCACAGGTTTGCCGAGGGATGCTAAGGGTGAATTTAGGTGATTAACCACGCTGCAAGATTCCAAGTTTGGAGATGAATGTGCAGAATTTGGTTAGTCTGCTGAGACAGTAAGTAAGGTGTATGAGACAGGTGCCACAGTGGAAGGTGTGACACATTGCGCAGGAGTGGGTACCAGTGTTAGCGAGGCCAGTCTGGAACAATCAAAATCATTTTTGGTTTGTCCTGTTTGACTTTTAGTAGAACGTTGGAGAGCAGAGGCAGAGGAGGAAAAGCATAGACTGATAGGTTTTTCCAGCTGAATGACAGAGCATCCACTTTCCAGGCTTTTTTGTGATGAGTTCTTGTGCAGAATTTGTCCAACTGATAGTTGTGGGTTGAGACAAAAATATCTATGTCTGGACTCCCCCATTTGTGTGTCAGCATGTTGAAAATCCGTGGTTCCAGTTTCCATTTGTGTGGGTCCATGAGATTTCTGCTTAGTTCATCTGCCAGAGTATTCAGCTTTCCTGGCAGGAATTGAGCTTGTAGTTGCATTTAATAGGTGAAGGCCGTGTTCCACAATGCCATGGCTAGTCTGCAAAGGGGGTAGGAGAGTGTACCCCCCTACTTGTTTATGTACCACATAACTGTGGTGTTGTCTGTCTTTATCATTAATTGTCCTGGATGAAGGTAGTCCTTGAAGGCTGTCAGTGCATTCTGTAGAGCTAGCATCTCTTTTTGATTGATATGAAGGTGCATTTGATTTGGGCTCCATTTGCCCTGAATGCACTTCCCTGCGAGATGAGCCCTCCATACATAGTCTGATGCGTCTGTTGTTAGGGTTTAGGCAGCAGGGGGTGGAGAGAATAGCAGTCCCTTGTTTGGTGGTAGGCCTCTGCCCACCATAGGAATTCTAGTTGCAGGCAAGGTATGACAGGAATCATTGTTTCCAGGCTGTGACAATGTTGACTCCATAAACTTTTTAAATACCACTGAAGTTTCCTCATATGCAGTCTTGCATATGGAATTAGAAGAATGCAGGAGGCCAAGAACCCCAAGGCTTGCATAATTTGTCTTGCAGATAGCAGGGTTTTTGTGGCCACCTGTTTGAAGTAAGTTACCAAATGAATTTACTTTTCTGGCGTAGGGTAAGCCATCTGGGCAGTTGTATTCGAGCTTGCACCCAGGAATGTAATTTTTTGAGAGGGTACCATTTGTGATTTCTTTTCGTTTATGGTGTACCCTAGACAAGTTAGAACCCTATTTACAAATGCCAGATGTTTTAGAAGAGTGTTCTTGTTTTCTGCCTGAATTAGATAATCGTCCAGGTATGGATATATTTGAATATTTCTTTGCCTGCAAAATGCAATTACTGGATCCAGGCACTTTGTGAAGACCCTGGGCACAGTAGGTAAGCCAAAGGGCAGTGCAGAGAACTGGTAATGCAAGTAGCCTACTTTGAAGTGGAGGTATCATCTGCAAAATTCCCTGATTGGGATATGCAGGTAAGCCTCTTTTAAGTCTAGAGTTACCAACCAGGCATCTTTGCCTAGCACAGGAAGTAACTGTTGAAGAGTCAGCATCTTGAATTTTGGAATGTCCAGAAATGTGTTTAGAGTAGATAAGTCCAGAATGGGACGCCATGATTTGTTTTTTTCTGGGTAAAAGGAAATGTCTTGAATAGAAACCTTGTCCCTTTTCCTCTTCTGGTACTGGTTGAATAGCCCCCATGTTCATGAGGGACAGTACTTGTTTCTGGGCCTCTGCCCACTGATTTGGGGGCAGGTCTGGCCATCCATTTGGGATTGGCAACATGTGGAAATGAAGTCTGTATCCCTGGGATACTATATTTAAAACCCATTTTTCCTGGGTTATAAGTTGCCAGTTTTTTGCATGAAGTGCCAGTTTTCCCCTCAAAGGGGCAGCTGAAAGCTAAGTGCTTGGTAAGTGTAAAGGGAAGTCATTGAGACTGCTTACCATAGGGAGGTGCCTTGTTGTTTCCAGATTTGGAGGAGGAGGCACCCCATTGTTTTGATCTAAAAGTCCCTTGGGACTGAAATCTGGAGCCTTTGGAATGTCTGGGTTTGACTTGAGTGGCTCTTGAAGGAACTGGAAAGGACCAGTTCTTAGTAGGCCAGTGCCTACTAAATCTTGGAGGTTGCACTTTTAAGAAATCTTTCACAGTTTGCATAGATTTAGCTTTATCTTCCATCTTTTTTAAAATTCTTCAGCCTTATTACCAAAGAGAGGGTCCTGTTGTTCATAGGTTCATAGATTAGTACTAAGCTAACTGCCCTTGTGAGCCATTTTAAGCCTAGCCAATTACGCCTTGTAAGACTCAAACCTTGCACTTGTAAGGCAAACACCTTAACCATTAGGCCACCCTCTCAATCCCTTTTTGGGCCTGAGGACGGGTCCCCTCTCCCCGCGAGAGCACATTGCCTGTCCCACTGCTTGCGACAAAAGCTTGGCTCAAGGGCTGACTTTCAATAGATCACAGCTTTTTGCTGCTCTGCTACGTACGAAACCCTGACCCAGAATCTGGTCATCTTTCAATGATTTAGCACCAGGTTCTCCACGAACGTGCAGTGCACTGCTGGAGAGAGGTGGCCCCCTTCCGTCCACGCTCCGACCCAGTGACGAGCGGCGCTCCTCGCCGGCCTTATGGCCGGCTATCCCTGGCCAACCGGAGATCCGTGGCGCTGCGGTATCATTACATTTAGGCGGGATTCTGGCTTAGAGGCGTTCAGTCATAATCTCACAGATGGTAGCTTCGCACCATTGGCTCCTCAGCCAAGCACATACACCAAATGTCTGAACCTGTGGTTCCTCTCGTACTGAGCAGGATTACTATCGCAACAACACATCATCAGTAGGGTAAAACTAACCTGTCTCACGACGGTCAGGATGTCTCTGAATCTAAAAAGAGACTTAGGAGCATCCAACAATTTTGCTTTAACATGATCAGGCAGAGTTTGCTCTTTGAGCCAAGCATGCCTTTTTAGCACAGACCCAGTTACAGCAGCCCTGCAAGAGGCCTCCAAAGAATCAAAACCACATTGCAAAGTATGTTTTCCAATTTGTTCAGCTGAATGCAATAAATCCTGTAAATCCTTATTTTCCACACAGTCAGAAATTAACATAATTTTCTGTTTAAGCAGTCCGATGATATGCTGTTGATATTTAAGCATATGAAATTGACAGTTTAAAGCCCTGATTGCCAAGGTTGCAAAAGTGTAAGCCTTCTTACCCCATTTATCCAGCGCCCTGGAATCTCTATCAGAAGGGGTAGGATTTTTAGCAGTAGAGGCCTTAATGCCCTTGGGACCCTGAGGAAATGGTTTCAGGATCTGCAGTAGGATTTTTGAAAATAAATTTGTGGGAGTCAGGAACCCTGTAGTATCTATCTGGCTTACAAGAAGCCAGAGGCAGAGAATCAGGAGCCATACTAGATTCTGAAAAAAAATCATCAACAATGTCTAGAACCGGAGGTATAGCCAAAGGCCTATGCTGAGGAAGAAGAAGAAAGTCCCCAAGTCTCTTTTTAGATTCAGAGACATCCTGACTTTCACAGTAGAAATGTTCCCTTAAGGTATGTAAATTTTCCCCAAAAGAAAAATCCTCAGGGGTAGAAGCAGAAGGAA
Organism: Protopterus annectens; assembly: GCF_019279795.1. NCBI lineage: Eukaryota > Metazoa > Chordata > Ceratodontiformes > Protopteridae > Protopterus > Protopterus annectens. The sequence continues at coordinate 899,194,592 of NC_056746.1, forward strand.
TGGAATCTTCTGCATCTGAGTCCTCATTAAGTAGGTATAGACAAATCCTGTTCATTAAGTCAGAAGAAATAGAATCCTGTTCAGAAGATTCATAATCAGTGTCTTGCCTAGGCCTCTTAGAAGGGGGGGGGGGGGGGTTGGCTACCCCTGATCAGAGTAATTAAATCTTCAGCCATTTTGATAATTTTTTTAGACATAGGGGCCTGCATATGTGGCCCAGGTGTCATTTTTTTAGACACAGACTTAGATTTTGGTCTTAGTTTTGAAGATGGCGTCGGTCTAATATACAAATCTGTAGACCTAAAAACACCCTCAGAAGCCGGTGCCTGCACAGCGGCTCCGGACCCATCTAAGGTACAGACATCCACGGGTTCCATAATTGAAGCATCTCGCGGCATACCAGACTCCGAATGGGGCTCAGCAGAGGCCTACGAATCAGAAGTAGCGGGTATCATGGGCTGCGAAAGCACCTCACTGAGTACCAGCGAACTGGCGACTGGCTTAGGAGAAGTGTCGTCAGTTTTGGACCTCCACGGCCTATCTCTTGCCTTTTTCTTTAAATTTTTTAGGAATTCTGGTAGTCATATTGCTAACGATGACATTTCTGGATAATTAAAACGTGAGCCAAAATATTTAGAAGCAAAAATATACAGACGTTTAACAGTGCGTTGATTAAATTTAGCACAAAACCGACAGCAAGGTACGTTGTGGTCAGGTCCTAGGCAAAGAATACAGTACAAATGAAAATCCTTATGAGGTATTTGCTTCCCACACGTAATGCAATTATTAACTTTTACTGAGATCGGTAAGGAGCAAGAAAAAGTTTCCCCAACGGGGTACTTCGCTTTTTAGTTGAAGACTTCGGTTCTGAAACTCGAAAACGAAAATTTCAAAAGTCGGCCGACCGGCACTTGCGAACTGCTTCTGCTTCAGGCACCGTACAGCAAGAAAGACTGATGTAATGGCATAGGCTGCATATTTTATACCCCTGACAACCTGATGTCATGGAAGAAGGGACAGCAACCAATGCAGGACCCATGACTTTGTTAATCAGGCCGAATGAGGGCAACCTGCTAGCAGATTACCCAAATGTAATGACTGCAACAGTGAAACAAGAACATCTCCAGCGTTACTCCATAGCATACTGCCTACTCCGAGGTGATCTCTGCCTAACATATAAAGCTATGTCAAACCCAGCGCTGTTGGGACATGCTACACCTAAGGAAATCCCAATCCCTCTGAGCTACACGCTCTAGGGACCTAAACCATGTCACCACAATAAACAGGACATGCTGGAGGGATAGATTCCTGTCCCAGAGACTTCCAATACTCTGGAACAGGCTACCCATCTATGTCAAGCAAAGTTCTTTATTAGCACTCTTCAAGAAAAATCTTGATGAGTGGATGGGAAACAGGAAATGCACCTCGGGGATCACTTCTATGTCTCTGCTCGACAGGGGCACAGGAAAATAACTTTCTTGGGTGGCGTAAGCCAGGGAACCTTGTTGGCTAGGCTTACGTAGGCCCTTGGGCCAATAGCCTAGTACCTACCTATGAACCTTCTCTTTTGCAACTCCCATACTACTTGCCTCACAAATAAGTGAAAATTTCTTTTACATCATGTGCAAGGAAAGTTTGTAGTTGTCCTGTGCCACCCGCAAGCTTGAATGGCAATACAAACCATGAAGGAAGAGTGGTAGATCCAGGGAAGTGATACAGGGTAATGTCCCCTTTCCTTCAAGGGTCACAATATGCTGCTGGTGTACTAAGGCTTCTCCTGTCTCAGGTACATGTGATATGTCAGGCCAAGCATACACCCCCCTTGCAAGGCTCTACATCTGTAGGTGATGCAAACTCCAGCTGGGGAACTGTAATATTTGGAGGAAAAAGCCAATTTATTAAACAAAGTTAATGCCAACAGGGATATCTGTTTATACTCTAGATGCAGTGACCCAATAGCTGATCACATGTACAGTCTTGACAGCACTGCCTGCAGAAATAACTAATAAATGCCAACTGGTATTACTCATCAGCTAAGCAAGCCATACTGGAGATACACATGTTGAAACACCCAATGTGAGAGGGACAGCAAAATCTCTGAGTATGAAATGGATACTGGCTGGGGAATTAACAGCACTGCCCAGGATCCACTGTCAGAAACCATATACAAACTGGGGAACTTCCAAGATGACTGGACACTGATTAAGAGTACAACTTCAGCTCTCACAGTTTGAAAACAGAGAAAAAGGAGCACTATTAAATGTTTTTTTCTTAAATCCAATTACTGGCTAGTAAATACATTGCCTGGGTACAGCAAAGAGGAAATCTGGAAAACCTGAAATAAAATCAAACAGAAAAGGTGAAGAGAAATCACTGACTGGGAAGGATTCTGCAGCTGTTCAAAAAAAGCAGTTCAATCTTCAGCTTTAGTTCAAGAGATGGCTTCCAGTAATTTACAGGAAACTCACAGGCAATTAAAATAAATGAAACATTGAAAGAATTTATCAATTCAAACAAACAAAAGGCTGAAGAAAACAGGGGAAGCTTTGACTAGCCATTCACATGACATGGTAAAACTAATGAGGACGACATGAATAAGCTGGATGAACATGAAGTTCCTTAAGAAGAATTGTTGAAAAAATAAGTTAGAAGACAGAGTGCACAGAGAAAAACCTAATATTTTCTGCTGTATCAAAGAAACAGGAAGGAACAGACTGTATTAATTTCATGAAAGCACAAATAAGCAACTTGACTGGTGTTCCACAGCAAAATGTATTAACTAAAAGGGCACACTGAGTGCGTTGCTCCATACCTGGCCATGAAAAAGCAGTCTGACCTACATTAGTAAAGATAAAAATTAAGCCAGCAGAAAGAATTGATTCTGACAAAATTGTGACAGAAGGGGAAAGTGCTAAAAATAGGAGACAACCAGAGTATTTGTGGAAAATGATTATTCACTGTACTCCAGGCAGAAGAGAAGAAGATTTATCCCGGCAATCAGGAAATGTCGAGAGGCAGATGTGAGATTCAAGTTGCTGTATCCAGCTGTCTTCAAACTATTTTTTCCTGGAGGACCAAAGTCATTTTTGATGCACAACAAGCTACAGAGGAAATAAAAAAAAGTTTATCCAACAAAAAAGTGAGTGAGCAAAGAAAAGGGGACTCTTCTTCTCATTCTTCTGACAGTAAGGTTCTTAAAAACTTTACCAGGGAAACCTTTTCCAGTGTTATAACGGAAAATGCTTGAGAGACAGAAAAAGCACAAGAGTGGACTATAATTATTAGCAGTACCTTAGACTTGAACCAGAAGCTGGGGTTGGGAGAGTAAGATGAATACAAAGATCAGCAACTCTGAAATTAGTAAACAAATGGAAGATTATAAAGCATTAGCATCTTATCACATTTGTGAAGTACGGTTTTGTAAGAAAAAGTGGCTGAAAAACACTATTTTTGTTGACTCTGTCAAACTTGTGGGTAAACTGTAAAGCATACACCCCACTTTATAACATTAAAGTTTAGAAGAACACAAAGGGAAAAACTAAAAAACATGTTTGTTCTTGATAGTATTTGTATAAAACATTTCATGATATACACTGCATGTTATACAAAGTAAAACAATTTTGTGTAGGGTGTAGTCAGGTGTATTTTAAAAGTGGAGGAATGACTGTTGTAGGAGATATTAAACAAGTACTTTTTTAGGTATAAGAAATATAGGTTTTACAGTATAAAAGAAAAAAGGCTGGACTAACATTTAATGTTCATAAGCTGTGATCTTGGGCTGCTTGCGTGGGGGGGTAGGGTGCACTCATTTATATGTAGAATTAGCATATTTTCTCTCTATTTTACAAGGGTGAATGTCTAGATTACTACCTTTGGTTAAAGCTGTAATCATGTGTTTTTGTAAGCATGTAGGCTTTAAAATAAGACAAAATGATGAGATCCATGAAAATGCTAAGCTTCTTACAACTGCAAAGATATTAGTTTGTTTGTTTTCCTCTGGCAAATGTTGAGTGGAGTCAAGAGGTATGCAGCTGAGGCAGCTATGGATTCTTTTCTAAGTGAAACTGACAAGACTCATTGCTGAGTACATTTCCATGGAGATGGGCTGTTTGTAGGTGCAAGCAATTTATTTTGAACATTCTGAGTATTCTTTGCTGAGAGAAATGCAAAAGTTAAATTACAATGGCAAGCAGTTCAGTGAAAAATGTAAGTTTGAAATTATGGGAAGTGAATAAGAGGTAACAACCTCTCTTGCAGAGTTAATATTTTGATGCAGTTAACAGAACAGTGCACAATTTAGCTTCATTTAAAGATAACCAGTGCACTTTTTCTTACAGGTGAAATGTTTTCTGAAAGCATACAAGCTGCTTTTCATATCTGGAAAGGAAAGAAAGATAAGAAAAGAGCAGACAGCAAATCAGTGTTAAGTGGGAGCACATGGATAACCTTACTTTTAGGCTAGATAATGTCTAAGTGCAGCCATCAACTTGGGGCAATCACTCCATTCTGGAGGGTTAAACTTCAAGTTTTGAAGATGTACCATTTTGTGTATTTGTTCCAAGTTAATATGAGATGGAGTGGTGTTTGTATTTAGTTTTATATTTGAGGGTTTTCAGTAAAACAAAAAGTCTTAAAAATATGACAATGGTTCAAATGGAGATAAGAAACAACTGTACAAAAGATCAGCCTGCCAAACTGTAGTAAATGCATGCACCACAAAAGCTAGAAATACACATATGAAAAAATGCATTGTATAATAGGTGGGAATAATAGCTTTTTATCCTGATGGGTATGTTGTTCCTTATTATCCTGAAGCATGAATGGCCTTACAGGTATAAATAAAAAGGAAATAGTACTGAATTATATTGAGAAATGCAGAGTGCAAATAGCAATGTTGCGGAAGACGCACTTGGAAAGAAATGAGCATTTGAATTTTACAAAGACAGGATTTCAGAGTGGATATTTAGCAGAATTGCAGAGACTGAGGAAAAGGGGAGTAATTACACTAATTGCCAGAGGGGCTCCAATATTGACAGATGATGGGGGAAAGACAAAAATGGTAGATTTATGGTAGTAGGGGGCTACTGGCAAGGAAGGAGGATTATAATGGCATGTATTTTACATTCCACTGAAAACTACTATTATGGAGCTTAAGAAATAATACACTTTTAGCAGGGAATATTACTTACAGGTGGAGACTAGAATTTGATTTGTAACAGTGAGGATACAGCAGGGGGACCTAGAAGGGACATTATAACTAAAGAGGGTAGCTTTCTGAAGAAATGTATGAAAATATTTGATATGGAAGATGTGAATTCAGCAGTAGGAACTCAGACAGAATGTACATATTTGTTCAACACATATCAAATAACTATTTCTGATCATGCACCAATAAAAACTAAGATAAACTAAGGGGCTACTGGCAAAGGAGAAGGATTACACAGGCATGTATTTATATTCCACCTAAAACTGCTATAATGGAGCTTAAGAAAACTCTGGGAGAAATAATCAGCTTTCAGCAAGAAATATTTGGAATAGTAAAGATGTGTCTGGGGGGCCCAGATGGGAAAATATAAGAGTGTAGATTTTTGAAGAAATTTATGAAAATAGTTGGCCTGGAAGTTAGTTCAGTACTACGAGCTCAGAGTGAATTTATATATTACTCTCCAAGATAAAATACTGGACTAGACTAGACAGAATTTACATTAAAAAGGAACATGGGCATTTTAATTGAAGCTCTTGATATGCACACAGTAACTATTTCAGATCATGAGCCAATAACAACTAAAATAAAAACACAGGGTAATGAAACAATATGAGACACTAGCGCTTCCCCACCTATCTGCTGAAAAGAGAGGAATTTAAGAAATAGGTAGTAGAAATTATTCAAGAGTTATTAGGGAAGACAGAAACATATTCAAAAGTTATAACTAGAGACTGGGATAAAATGAAAATGTAGTTTAAAAATATGGTTGAAATAAAAGAGAAATAGACATGGTTAAGAAGTAATAGAAATTAAAGGGCCTGACAAAGGTTAAAGTATTGGAGAATAAGAGGGTTCTCAAAGGACAAGAGGAGGAGCAAATGCAGAGTGCTAAACAGAAAATAAGGGAATATCTGGATAACATGCATGAGTTTAGAAAGACTAAAAGGGTTGTTGCCAAACCTACGGAACCTGTAACAAGAAAAATAACCAGATATCCTGTAGATGTTTTAAGAGATATTCTGGAAATTTTACGAACATCTGTATAAAGCACATATGTGGAAATCAAGAAAGAGTACAAATGAAAATATTTCTGTTAAGACTTAATTATGCCAAGGTTAGAGGCAAACGAGGTTCAACAACTAACAGTTAAGATAGGAGATGATGATATAAAAACAGTGATGTATAATCAATCTTCAGGAAAGTCTCTAGGAATAGAAGGTATTCCTGTGGAAGTTTGGAAATTAGGAGGGAAGAAAATCATACAGATCAGGAAGATTTTAACAGTATTTTAAAAAGGGGGGGCACCAACATGTTGGAAGAAAGCTGTGGGGTTGTGTTACCTAAAGATGGTAAAGATCCTTCAAACCCAGCTTCATACAGACTCTTTTCAAATTTAACCCATATGATTATAAAGTGTTTATGACTATACTAGCTAAAAGAATGGCAAATGTTTAGCCAGAATTGATAGATATGGATCAGTGTGGTTTTGTGGAAAGTAGGCAACCATGTGAAAACATTAGAACAACAATGACAATCCAGAGGGAAGCAGCAATGCAAGAAAATACCTCTGTCATTGGTGTGTCTTGATGCAGAGAAAGCATTTGACAGAGGAAGCTGGGATTTAATAAGTAGGGCATTAGAAGCATTTGTATTCTTTGATATAGTAATAAGATTAATTAGAATGATATATGAAGGATTAGAGGCAAGAATTGAAGTGGGAGGGTTCTACACAGAAAAGCTGTGTTTGAAAAGAGGAACCAGACAGGGTTGTCCTCTTTCCTCTTTGTTATTTGTTTTATATTTAGAGCCACTGACAAAGAAAATAAGGGACTCAGAAATACAAGGATATAATTGGTATGGTAATCAAGAAAAGCTGGCTTTATTTGCACATATGTTGCACCTGATACATTTAAAAGTATACCTCAATGTTGTGGAACATTTTGAGACAGTTTCAAGTCTTTTCGAGAGACAAAATTAATGAGGACAAAACAAAGGCTATAGTTGTAAATGATGTACCCACACAAGAATTGTTTCAGGAATACCTATATTTATTGGGACATTGTAAGGTGAAATATTTAGGAGTATGGATTAAAAAGGCTTCTGTCATGGCAGCTAAGGATATGTGGGAAGTGACTAAATGAAAAAAGTGAGAAAGTAGAAACACTTATTTATGGATACAGACAGTAAAACACAAGCAGTCAAAATGTTTTAGTCTTGTATATGGGTCAGGTCTAAATTTATCACCCAAGGAGAAGTTGTGGACAATAATTAATAAAGAATTAAAGGAATTTATCTGGGAGGGAAAGAGGGCAAACATTAAGTGAGATACATTGATCTGTCCAATAGAATAAGGTGGTTTAGGATAACCAGATCTGAATGGATACTTTAGAGGTACACAGCTAAGGTTCATATGCATAAGACAAGGAGAAGGCTATAAATCAAAGTATAAAGGGATGATTATGAACTACGGAGATGTTAGAGAAATAAGGAGAGAGAGCAGGATTTTGATACAGATCCTTAAGGACAATAACTACCACAACACATAATATTATATGCATAATGTTGTAGAAATTATTTTAAGAATTAAGTCAACACAACACAGGAATAGAGAAAGGAGATATTGTTCATTGGGATGACTCCAAGTGGATGCATAGAAAATAGGCAAGAGGGGTTTGGAATTTACTGGAGAAAACTAACAAAGCAACTAAGATAATGGAGCAAATAACTACAGAGGGAAAGGTAATAGAGTGCGATAAGGTTAAGCAGAAGTTTGGACCGCATGTAAGAGACTGCCTTTCTTATCTGGGATTGATATCAGAGTACAGGTAAAGCTAAAGGGGATAGAGGAGTGCTAAGTGAAAGCCCAACTTTGCTAAGAGTTTTTAGTTGAGGCTAAAACAGAAGTTGTTAAAAAAGGAATTATTATTAGGGCATACAAAATACTGCACAATAATTAAGAGAATAAATTAGAGGAGGTTAGAAAAGATTCATAAGAGAGACTGGAAAGTTAACTTAAAAAGGGAAAAATGGGACAACATCTGTATGGCTCCAAGTATGGAATAAAGTTCCTGAAGGTTTAGAATTTTTGCTTGGAAGTATTGGCAGTGGTATTTTTATACCCCAAGCAGGCTTCAGAGAATTATTTTCTCAGGCAGATAGCAAATGTTGGAGGTGTGATGGGAAAGACAGGCAATTGAGAACATGTTTTTATGAGTGTGTAATAGATGGGTGGCTTTTAGAAATTCCTTACAGAATTACTCTGTCAGAAATGCAGGGGGAATAAATGGCTGTAAGGATATGAATTGCCTAGACAGAGTAAGGTCTTAATAAATTTAATGCTACTCATTGTCAAAATGAGTAATTCCAAGAAAATGGAAATTAAATTCTAAACCAACTGTAACTGAATTACTGCATATTGTAAAAGAGAAAAAAACAGGTGAGATCTTTAGGACAAGAAAGGAACAAATCACATAGAAATAAATGGAATTATTATGAATACCGGAAGAAGAATATTCAAGAGGAATATTATGGTTTTAAGGAGACATGAATTGAGCAATTTATGTAAAGTGAATAAATGACAACTATTAAAAAGAAAAAGCATGTAATGTATAATGTAAGCAAATAAAAATGCAAAAATATTTTTCTTTTCTATTAATGTATGCATGTCTATGTCTTAAGTGATAATTTAACAAATGTGTTTTAAAAAGATTTTTACAAGGGAGGGAATGTATGTGTTGTTCAATAGTTGAATAATTCCACTGATTTTTCTCCTTTATGTAGTGGAATAAAATATGTTTTTCCATCTTTTGGGTACTTACGATTCTGATACGGAAACTTTGATTAATACTGACATGGGTAGGCTACATCATCTGTGGCAGACTAATTATTCAGCAGGATGTTGGTCTGTTATAGGTTTCAGCTGCAATAGCCAATTTTTGTACCATTTAATTGGGACTAAAGATTGGAATTAAAGAGAAAATGCTGAGGTACTACTGTGAACTGAATGGTTTCTAATGGATTGTATGTTAGTACTGACGATGTTACTTGGATGAAATATGAACTGAACTGTTGAACAATATTTTGGTTCATTTCATTTGGTACAGGATTTGGCTGTGTAGTTTTGTCCAGGTTTCAGGAGTTTGTTTATGGATGTCTAATATCCTTTTGAGTGACACAGCTTATTATTTTGGAGTGGGGTGAAGAAAGATGTTAAGTCAATGAGGATAAGTTACTTGGAGAGTTTAATTTTTGACTATACCATTTTCCCACACTTTATCCCCTTCTTGACTTGCCTGTTTTGTGCTTCTAGTAAGCCAATGGATTAGAATAGTTTTGTCATGTTTTTTTTCCCCTTAGTGAAGCTTGACTCCTAAGAATTGACAAAGTAAACTTAACATTTTTGACAGCTTAATCTAGGGAGAAGATTTTTAGTGAAGACCAAATGATTTGCCCTGAGCACAAAAATAAAGGAAGTCAAACTGAAATCTGCGAGGATTTGATCTAGTTTGCATGTGATGCTTTTATAGCATTGTTGGATAGCACACATGAGATGATGATCACTTACAGACATTTGAACTGAGCCTGTAGATGAGATTATGTCAGACACAGTGTTTAATATCAAATAATTTACTGTATTCTTAATAGTATTTTTTTTAATCTGGTGGGGGGAATCATTCAACTGAGTAAAGCTATGTTCACTGATGGTATTACAGTCTTCATTTTTAGTCCAATTATTGTAAAAATCAATGAATATGATATTTTTAGGTGATATTTGTGGCCCATGATAGTTTATCTTCAATTATGGAAGAAATGGCATTTGTTTGGATGTAGACTTCAATTATACACAGCGACTTCTTTGCAAAAATTTTAGTAAGGGAAAAAGACCTTCTGTTTTGCCAAATCTGAGAATGGTGACATAGAGCTCTAAGGTGTTAGCATAAATAGTAGCTATTCCTCTGCCTCATTTGTTTAATCAGACTTAATAATACTGTAAACTCGTGGGAGAAATTAATGATTACTAATGGAAAGTTTAACCAGGTTTCAGTAAGGAATAAAATATTTGGTTTATGTAAAAATTCTCATAATATATTTTTATTCCTAATGTGAATTTCATTTTGACTTGTATTTACATTTATTACTATTCTCATTACTTGTGTTATTAGTTATATGTACATTACCAAGTGAGTTTAGAACAAGTATATATTGCTTTAAGTTCAGGCAAGGTATTTTATTCTATCTCCTTCTCTTTCGCTGGTTCACTAATTTTGGAGCAAAATGGTTAATTAGAAAATTACACAATTAAGTTTTTAGTATTTAAGGGATGATGATCTGCCTAATGTTGTACTCTGATGATGCCCTAGGACGAAAGGGTGAAAGCGCTTAGTGCCTGTGTCAAGGATTATATTTTTCTTATTTTTCTTGTTTTTGGTCCAGTTTTACAATAAAATATGTTTCGTGTGGATACCAGGATTCAAGGTTTGCTGATTTGTTGGTTACTAGTGACTGTTCGTGTTTGGAATTACTTTATGTAAAAAGAACCATGTTTGCAGTTCTGGTTCTTTATTGGAGACATTATGAAAACTTAGATTAATGAGCTTCAGACAGGAAGGCATAATGGCTGAGATTACCTGTTTTGAGTTATCTGGTGATAGGGATGCACGGTGAGCAAGAGGGCAAGGATTTGGGTATTTATCACCACAGAAAAATAGTGATGTAGTGATATAGGTCTGAAGGTAGCATGGGTATTTGATTTTTTTGTATAATTACACATTTTTTTATGATGCAAGTACTGAGAAGAACTAGACAGTCAGTTTGGCTTCTTTATATTTGCTGTTATGTAATTTTAGATATTGTAATTTTCAGAAATAATTTATTTTATATTTATTTAGTGATGGGGATGTAGAACTGTAGTGTGGAGTATATTTCATGGTGGTAGGCAGGAAGGAGTTTGTTTGCAATAATGTTATCTGGTGGATATAACTGGGATATGAGCCTTAACTGTCTAGCTGTGAAATCTCCCTTCAAATCAAGCAATTCTAAACCACCTTGTTTTATTGGAAGGATCAACATAGTCCATTTACCTCTTGCCCTCTTTCCTCCACGCACAAATTCCTTCAACTCTAACTATTGCCCACAACTTCTCCTCCATTTGATAAAAAATATACCAGACCTGTATATAAAACTAAAGGGACTAAAACATTTTCACTGATTGTAGCTTACTATCCACAAACAAAAGCTTCCAGTTTCTTAGTTTTTGTATTATCTTTTACTTAGTCTCTTCCCAAGTATCCTTAGCTGCCATTAACAGAAGCGTTTCAATCCATACATCTAAATACTTCATCTTATCCTCTCTCCCCATAGATATGGGTACTGCTGAACCAATTCATGTGTGGGCAAATAATTTAGGGATATACCCTTTGTTTTATCTTCATTAATTTTATTTCCTGAAAAGACCTGAATCTGTTTCAAATGTTCCACAACAGTGAGATGTCCTTTTTTGTTTTTATCAGGTACAAAATAGCATCATTTGAAAATACAGCCAACTTTTCTTGATTACCATACCAATTACATTCATGAATTTCTGAGTCTCTTATTTCCTTTGCCAATGGTTCTAAATATAAAGCAAATAACAAAGGGGAAATAGGACACTCCTGCCTGGTTCCCCTGTTAAGGCACAACTTATCAGACAGGATCCCTCCTACTTTAATTCTTGCTCTGATCCTTCATATATCCTCCCAATTAACCTTATTGTATCAGGAAATGCAAATGCTTTCTTTGCCCTACTCACAAAATCCAGCTTATTCTGTCAAATGTTTTCTCTGCATCGAGCCACTAACAGCAGTGGTATTTTCTTACATTCTGCTTCCCTCAGGATCATTGTTGTTTTACAAATATTATCAAATGTTTGTCTCCCCTCCACAAAACCAAACTGATCCATATCTATCAATTTTGGCTAAACATTTACCATCTGTTTAGCTAATATAAACACTTTATATTCATGGTTTAAGATTAAAATAGGTCTATATGAAGTTAGGTCTGATTGGTCTTTATAGTCTTTAGGTATTACAGCCACCACAGCTTTCTCCCAAGATGTTGGTGCTTCCCCTCCTTTTCAAATTCTGTTAAAAACATTCTAGATCTTTATCACTTTCTCCCCTCCTAATTTCCAAACTTCCACAGGAATACCATCTGTTCCTCAAGACTTTCCTAAAGACTAATCATACATCATTTTTATCTCACTTCCTCCTATCTTAACTGTTGATTGTTGAACCTCATCTACCTCTAACTTTGGCTTAGTTAAGTCTTCCATTTTAGATGCTCATATTTCTTTGCTTTATATAAACTTTCATAAAAGTTCTGAAATATCTCTAATACTGCTAAAGGATCTCTAGTTATTTTTCTTGTTATAGGCTCCCTAAGTTTGACAACACCCCTTCTACTTGTTGCCCTAAGTCATTAAGCTAAATGTTTTTGTGCTCTGGAGTTATCAAAGAACAGTTAAATAACAGCAATCTTTCTAAACGTATGCATATAATCAAGATATGCCCTTATTTTCTCATTAGCACTGTGCAGTTGCGCCTTCTTGTTCTATGAGATTCTCTTTATTCTGCAACTGTTTAACCTTTGTCAGGCCCTCTAAATAATTCCTATCACTTCTTGATATCTTTTTATTTTTATTTCTACCCTAGTGTTAAACCCCATTTTCATTTTAACCCACTTACTAGCTGTGACTAATGAAGAAATTTCTATCTTTCCTAATATTTCTACTACCCATTCCTTAAATCCCTCTCTTTTAACAGGTAGCTGTAAACGCTCCAGAGTCTCTTTTTTACTTCATTACCCTGCATGTTTAATTTAGTTTTTATTGGTGCATGATCTGAAATAATTATTGGATACGTTTCAAAACTTTCAATTAAATGCACAAGTTCCTGTGAAATTTAATTTCTATCTAGTCTAGCCCAATTACTGTACCTTACCTTGGGAAATAATACATGTAAATTCTCTGAGTTCACACTACTTAATTCATATCTTCCATGCCAAATATTTTCATAAATGTTATATTTTCTCTCCTAAATCCCCCAGATACATCCTCACCGTTGCAAATTAAGTTCTAGTCCCCACCTAGAAATAATATTCCCTGCTGAAAGTGATTACTTCTCTTCAAATATGTTAAGCTCCATAATAGAAGTTTTTGGTAGAATACAAATGCATCCCAGTGTAATCTTCTTCCCTTGACAGCAGTCCCTAATTACCACAAATCTACCCTTATTACCTTTATTTTCATCTTCTATCACTATTGCAGCTCCTCTAACAATTAGTATGATGCACCCTTTTCCTTTGTCCCTGATATTATGGCAAACATCCATCCTAAAATCATTTACCAAATTCACATACTCTTTTTTTTTTCAAAATGTAGCTTCTGCAGCATTGCTATTTGAACTCTGCATATCTTAACTCATTAGCACTTATGCAGTATGGAATTTCACATCTCTAGCAGCCTACATACATCTTGCATTGTACAGCACTTTCCAAAAAAGAAACTTAAATGCATAAGATAACTATAAACGTTTTGTGAACAATAAAAGCTATTAAAACTGTAATAATTATTCTTTATCAGTCGGTACATTCACAATCTTTTCTACAAATACTATAATATATTATAATGCACACAAAGCCTGAATTATTATTTTGTAAACTTTCACAAATGTTCTTATCTTTAAAGCTGTACAATACAGACCTACACTGTTAAAATATTTTTGTTAAGCAGATACAAGCTTTCACAATTAAATTCCTGCATAAGTGCATACATATGGAGATATTTACAGAAATATGAAAACATATGCTTAATTATATAATTAGCAAAACAAAGTGTGGGCATCTCTCAGGATGTGCAACTTACAGTGCGAATATCAAAGACAGGTTTCTTAAACATAAAAAGGTTTCACTTAATGTCATGCGGCAGTTTAAGTCATTTGTTTTTTAAAGTATCATGTACATATGGAAATATTGCTTATTTTTATAATTACTACTAAACAACTAGCAATATGTCCAGTAAAAGGTGATGTAAACCAGCAAGGACAAGGAATTATCCTGTTACCCACATTGGTGTTTCATACCATACAACACAATAACAAGCAGGTCTCGCAATTATGAAACCAAGAACATAAGTTTTAAATTATGAATAAGTGGCAAATAAAGATTAATTTCTCCACTGTAGGACATCTTAGACTAACAATCAGTGTCATTTTGTTAATAACTCCTTAATCTTTCTAAAGTTCTTTCTAAACCTGCCTATTACTGGCTGGTAAGTCACTTAGTTAAAGAAACCAGACCCCAAACAAATTTCTGGAAGCCATTAGGTGGTATGGCTGTGAACTGGAAGTATACAAAAAAGGCATTTTAGGCTTGAGTGAGTTAATATAATCAATACTCTTACCATTTTGTCTACACCTGTAAGGCCATTTACATTCCAAAATAATATGGATAGCACGGCCATTATGATAAGAAGTTACTATTCCCACCAATTATACATGACAACTTTTTTGAATGCATATTTCCAACTTTTGTGTTACATGTACGCACTAAAGTTTGGCACGCTGATCTTTCATACAGTTGCTTTGTCATCTTCAATTGAACCTTTGTCACATTTTTCAAGACTTTTTGTTTAAATGAAAGCCCTCAAAAATATAAATACATTTCCAGAACACCCCCAATAACCTATTAACTTAAGAACAATCACACAAAACCATGTACATCTTCAGAAAATTATGTTTAACCCATCTGACAGGAACAACTGCTGCAAAACAACAGATGCACCCACAGGCACTACATGACCTAAAATTAAAGTTACCCATGTTAAAGTGCTTATTACAGCATGTGTTCCCATTTGCTCGCTGTTCTTTTCTTCTCTTTCTTCCCTCACAGATGTGAAAAACAGCTTGCATGCTTTCAGAAAACATTAACCTTTAGCCTTAACAAAGTGCACTATCCAGCTTTAAATAAGAGTAAACTATACACTGCTCTATAAAATGCTCTGAAATATTAAGGCTGCTAGGGAAGCTGCTCTTATTCATGTCCAATAATTCCAAACTATTTTTTACTGAACTGCTTGCTCTTTTACCATTAAAGCTTGCATTTTTGTCAGTAAACAATATTCAGAACTCTAAAGATTGATTGCTTGCTCCAACAGTCAGCTTATCTCCATGGAAACATAAGAAAAGAATTTAGAACCGTCTTTACCTGCGGACTTCTTGATTCCTACTGAACATTTACTAAACAGAAAAAAAAAAACAAAAAAACAAAAGAAAACAAGCTAACATCACTGCATATGCAGTAAACTTGGCACTTCTCGTGGGATTCATCATTTTGTTCTTTCAAGCCTAGTTGCTTATTAAAAAAAAAAACATTATTTTTTTAAATTAAGCCAAGGGAATTATTAGACATTCACCTATGAAAAAAAAAAAGAAAAATCCCAACTCTACATATAATATAATCATAAAAATTGTACACCACATCCCCCACCCCAACAGCTCAAGATTACAGCATATGAACTAAAACTTGCTTTTGTCCAGTCTTTTTCTTCTTATAGTATAATGCCTAAATATTTGAAAAATAAAAAAGTACTTGTTTACTTTAATATTTTCATCCCAAACAATCACTAAAATGACACCTTTGCCCCCACATTTAAAACACTATATATTTTACCTTTTAGTCTGCATAATGCCTAATAACTACTTTAAAATGGAAGTCCCCAATGTAACAGTTGAAACTGGGGTCCCTGGCTAAAGTCTACAGGGATCTAACTCTGTAGTTACCTTACATTTGTATTACAAACTGCTTTATACAGCTTTATGTTACCTGACTCAATCTGAAAATAAATTTTCTTTATTTGGTAAACACACTTGCAATTTTAATTTGGTCCACTAGGTGTCACTTGAGCATTTATAGTCTGTTTGGATTGACATCTCTTAACTTTATGATTTATTTATAACTAGGCAATTGTTTTTCTTTATCTGACGAATAAACGTGCAATTCTAATTCTGACCACAAGGCTTGAAGTCTGTTAACTCTATGACTTAATTTGCATATTACCTAGGTTCATAGTCTTCAGAGTTTTTAAATCTAAGTTCTGATGCATGAGTGATGCATTCAAAACCTGAACATTATTCTAAAAATAAGTGTCTTTTATTTCTGTTGCTTTTAAAGCTGATTAGAAAATGCCACACACATTCTTAAGCTGTTTTTTGTAAATCTTTAAGTTAGAGTACAAACTGTTAACCCTGCCTATTTTGCTTCCCTATCTCTGTATGCTGCAATTGTATTGCCTATGTTTTTTACGTTATGAACTGGTGCCTTAGTGTACCATGATGCATTTCTCATACAGCAAATGAAACCTTTTTCTGTTGTTTTTAGATTTAAATCTTTAAACACTGTACTGTTTCTTTTTACTGTACAGCCTATCAAGCATGATGGCTATTCTTTGGAGACCAAATGAAATCGGCACTAGAGATAACTCTAATTGGTCTTGAAGCATAATTACCATATACTGTGTTAACTTGAGTCTCATTTAGATTTGCTAATAATGCTACTTACCTTTTTTAACTTATGTGCTGTAATAGATGTTTGCTTCCTAAAGGTATGTCTGAAATATTCTATGAAAATGTATGAATTATAATAGTTTACTAAAACCTATACTTTCTGTACTTCATATTTTTACCTTTGCATTTTCTGTTAACATCCTTTTAAATTTCTGTCTAATGTACAATAATTATGTAAAGTGCACTGCAATCTGTAAACGTGCACTGTAATCTGTAAACTAATTAACAAATTAATCCTGCCCTGTTATGCCTTGAGTGCAACGAATAACTATTACTACCTATTATTTAGATAACTCATCTTAATAAGCCTGTAATAAATAATTCTATCACTTTATCCGTAACTAATGACTACTATAATTCTGTTAGTTTACCCTTAAAACAAATGATTAATGTGAAGCAACTGAATATTTTTATATTCTGAAATTTGACTGAAATGTACTATACTGAACCCATAACTGAGTATGAATGTCATATTCTGAATCTGGACTGAAATTTACATTAGTGTGATACATATTTATACTGAACATTTACAATAGCTGTGTATATTCTGGAAACTAAACTAACAGAATATCTTTTGCGAGTGTTAACTGAACACAGATAAAAGCATAACTGAAAAATGGTACATTACATTCTGAAAACCAAACTTAGTACCTTTTTCTGTCAATATTGTCTGAACATAGATAAAGTGAAAACTAGTACTGTTGTACAATTGTCTAAAAACATGAGAACATTTTGACGGTGTTACCTGAACACAGATAAACTGAAATCTGTTATTGTTATATTCTGGAGACTAAACTATTAATATCTTTTTGTCAGTATTGCTTGAACTTAGATAAAAACAAACTAAAACTAGTACGGTTATATAACTGTTTGAAACATGCATACAGTGGATATAAAAAGTGTACACACCCCTGTTAAAATGCCAAGTTTTTGTGATATAAAAAATTGAGACCACAATAAATAATTTCAAAACTTTTCCCACCTTTAATGTGACCTATAACCTGTACAATTCAACTGAAAAACAAACAAATCTGTTAGGGGAAAAAATATAAAAAATAAACAACATACAATAAGCTGGTTGTATAAGTGTGCACACCCTTAAACTAATACTTTGTTGAGGCACCTTTTGATTTAATTACAACATTCATAGTTTCACAGTTTAGTACTAGGCTATCTGCCCTGAGGCATTTGCAAGCCTAGCCCTACAGATTGTGGCTTTCGCCACCCCATGTAGTGGTACTAAGGTGTATAGAATAAATTTAGAATACTGTGCCTTTGTCTAGTAGTGACACATTGAAGACCCCCTTACTTATTAAAATTAGTTTACTGTGCCTCTGTTAAGCAGCGATACAGGGGTGACCCCCGGGGTAAACCTACAATCTCCCATCCACTCGTCAAGATTTCTCTTGAAGAGAGTCAGTGAGGGGCTCTGCCTAACATGGACTAGGATTTTGTTCCAGAGTATGGGAAGCCTCTGAGTTATGAATCTGTCCCTCCAGCATGTTCTATTCATGTTTGTACTGAGGTTTAAATCTTTGGCTCGTGGTTCTTATGGATTTTGATTTTTTGAGGTGGAGCATGTCCATCAATTCCTGGTTGGACATGGCCTTGTATGTCAGGCACAGATCACCTCTAAGCAGGCGGTATGCTACTGAATAGAGCTGGAGTTTCTTTAGCCTGGCAGCATATGACATATGTTGGAAACCCTTGATCCTCTTGGTGAGGTACTTCTGGGGTCTCTCCAGCTGTTGTAAGTGCCGGGTGAGGTACATACCAAATGGGGCATTGTACTCAATCATGGGCCTGATAAGGGAGGAGTACAGGGGCACGATGACCTCCTTAGATCTGGATGTGAACCCCTTCATGATAAGGTGGGCAAGGTAGAAAGTCTTTCTAACCACTTTGGCAACGTGGGTGTCAAATGAGAGGTCACTATCAACTTGGGTCCCCAGGTCTCTGATTACTTTTTCGGTACTCAGTGGGTTACTGTCTATGTGATAATTTGTGGGTATTTTGTTTTTCCCAAAGGGGATGACTATACATTTCTTGGCATTCAGTTTAAGGCCGTGATTCCGGCACTAGTTGTCTGTTTCGGTGAGGCCTTTCTGTAGGATGTATGTGTCAGCTGATGTATCGACTATGGCGCCTAGTTTGCAGTCATCTGCGAACTTTGTCAGCCACAACCCTCCCATGTTCGCTTTCACATCTGAGAAGGAAATGCCGAACAAGAGGGGTCCCAGGACAGAGCCCTGTGGGACACCACTTGTGACTGGCTTTGAGTCTGACATGGCTCCCGCAATCTTGACTTTATGGGTTCTGTTCTTTAGCCAGTTTGCAACCCATCTTGTGACATATGGATTTACTTTTAAGCTGTTTAGCTTTTCTATGATCCCCAAGTGAGGTATTGTGTCGAAGGCTTTGGCCAAGTCCAGGTAGGCTGTATGGACTGCCTTGCCCTCATCAATGGCTCTAGTGACGGTTTCGAAAAAGTCAACCAGGCTCAAAAGGCAGGATCTGCCTTTTACAAAGCCGAACTGGGTGGGATCAAGTGTCTGTAGGTCCCCAATGTCGTTGTTTATGAGTTCCATAATAATTCTTTCCATAGCTTTGCAAACCAGGCTGGTCAAGCTTATGGGGCAGTAGTTCCCAGGGTCTGTAGTGGAGCCTCCCTTGTGGAGTGGTTCCACTGTTGCTGTACGCCAGTGTTCAGGTACATATCCTGTAGTAAGGTTAAGGTTAAATAACATTTTTATATGCGGGTTTAGCTCCTCTTGGAGTTCACGTATCACGCAGCCGGGGATACCATCAGGTCCCATAGATGCTGCGTTTTTTTGCTTTGTTGAGGGTGATTCTCACCTGGACATCAGAGATGACAGGGAGGTTACATTCAGCTGGGATGAGTATTTCTTCTTTTGGAGGTGAGGGAGGGGAGAAATTTGCACTGAACCTGTCTGCCAGAATGTTGGCAATATCTGTGGGTTCGGTAAATTTTTTGTCGTTGTGTACTAACTCTGAGCATATCTGAGTGTTTCCGCCCAGATTTCTAACATAACTGAAGAATGCCTTGTGGTTATCTTTAGTGTCCTTGGCGATTTTTCTCTCAAAGTTGGCCTTGGATATTTTTATGAGAGAACGTAGCTTTCTACTAGTGCTGATCAGAGATGCCTTCCCTTTATGGGATTTTGCTCTGTCTTGCAGTAGCTTCCTTCTTTTGTTATACAATTTGTTTATGGCTGGGGTCCACCAGACAGGACGCTTTCCTTTGGTGGAGAGGGTCTTGGTTTTATTTGGGATTGCACGATCCATGCATTCTTGGAGATGTCCGTAGAAAGCATTTGTGTAGGATTCAGCATTGTGGGATGTGGTTTCCATTGGCCCTGAGGGCTTAAATGATACCATCTCAGTCTTGAGAAGTGTAAAGTCGGCTTTTGAGATGTTTCTCACTGTAGTCTTTTGTGCTGGGGGTGGAGGTGGTAAATGTATATCCAGGGTGATTAGTTTGTGGTCAGATCTCACCAGTGAGGGCAATACTTCCAGTGTGGAGCATTTTGTCCCCATGTTTGTGATGATCAGGTCTAGTATATTATCCCCCCCTTGTGGGAGAGGCGACAAACTGTTCCATTGCATTTGAGTTTATGAATTCCAGGAACCTTTGGGCTAGGGTGTTAGGGTCAGAATAGTGCACCCAGTCTATGTTAGGGTAGTTGAAGTCTCCCAATATGATGGTATTTGGTGAAACATTCATATCTTCCAATGTCTTCAGGAAGGCTGAGTGGGGTTCTTGAGATTGGGAGGGTGGTCTGTAACATGCAACCAGTTGTATAGCAGTTTTGCCTATGGTTAGCTGCACCTGGATGGTCTCTGATGCTTCATGAATTGCCACTAACCTAGAGGTGTGGGTATCCTTGATGAATATGGACACTCCCCCTCCCTTTGTGGTTCGGCCCGGGTTTTGGGGCCGAAAAGCATGATACGAGGTAAAACCTGGTAGCGCTGCGGTGCTCTCAGGAGCCATGAACCAGGTCTCGGTTACAACGCAGACATCGATGTTCTCCATACTGAGGAGTGCTTCGAGAGCCTGCATCTTGAGATTTAGACTTCTGGCGTTGAGCAGCATTACCCTTAATTTTTTTCCATTTTTGTTTTCTAAGGAGGTGGGTTTGTCTTTTGAGCCTTGCCTAAAAAAAGGCACTATGGGGGTGGCAAGAGCCTTAGCCAATATCTGGAAGCCCAGTGGTGACAGGTGCAAGCCGTCCCTTGCGAAGCAGCGTGGCTTGTCCAGCATGTCATCCCAAGCAGACAGACACTGGATCCCCCTAGAATGACACCAGTAATTGAGCCAATTATTAAAGCTGATCATCTTGTCTTTGTATTGTGACATCATTCTTGGTGAGGGCAGGATGCTGCTCAGGGTCAGGGTCATACCAGCCTGGGCTACATAATCAGAGAGCTCCTCAATGTCTCTTTTCATGTAGTCCAAGGAGGTACGTCTCGGGTCATTCACGCCAGCATGGACAATGACGGAGTCATATTTGTACGTGCTTTTGAGTGACCTGAGTGCATGTGTTATATGGCGGATCCTAACCCCCGATAGGCAGCTTACCGTTACCCTCTCCTTGCTCAGCCTGGTAAGTGGGACATCAGTGTGTCCGACTATACAGTCATCTATCACTAGTGTATCAGGCATAGTGTTTGGCCTTAAGGGCTGTGATTTATTGACACACCGATTTATTGAAGTATGTGTTGCATGTGTTATGTTTTGAGGTGGTGGATTTTTGGGTGTCTGCTTTGGGAGCCTCTGTTGTTTTGGTAAGTTTTTTAATAGAGCCTCCGAGTATGTTTTTGTGTTATTATGTGCTTGATTTGCAGTTGGGGTAGGTCTATGTGTGACTGGGTTTGTTGCGTGTGTGGTTACCTTCTCCTCCTGTCTGGTCTTGCCAGTCCTGAGTTGAGAGAGTTCAGCCTCCAGTTTGGCTATATAGTTGCATCTCTCACATGTATTTGTGTTTGTTGGGAGGAGGAGAGTGTTGTCTGTGTACATGAGACAATTATATCATTGTCTCAAGATTCCCAGATTAACCAGCTGACTTCTGTCTTTCTGAGCACTTCAGCTGTGTCAACTGAACTGGAATTTATTTCATCTTTAACCAATAAATCTGCATGTTTCTGTTGTAACCAATTCTTTAAAATCTGTACATTTGCAAAATCCTGTCACTGAAGTCTAAAAGAGCATATAACTTTAATGACATGTTCATACCTAGTACAGAGCTGTTACACTTTGAATTGATAGCTGCTGTAATCTCTCACCCTTTAAATCCTGACAAAACTGCACCTAACAAAGATCTGTGAGTAACTGAAGTTGATTTGCTTGTAAACAATGAAATAATGTCATTTCTTTTAACCTTAAACAATGACAAATTAATGCTCTGATTTGGTGCCAGTGCTGCACCCTTTATAGACAGCTATGGAATGCATTTTTTTCTTTATTTTGCTCTAAAACTGTAGCAACTTTGCTTTGAAGTCTGTTTTTCAGTTATACTGGAATTTACTTTATCAAAATCTACACTCTGATTCCTCCTATTCCCCCTAAGTGCAATGTTTGCACTTGATTCTGAAAATAAGAAACTAGATTAAGTAATGTGAATTTGAGACATTGCCTGTATGTTACGTACGTTAACTGTGTTGACGTCTGTATGTTTAATTCTGTAACTTAATTCTGAACTTTGAATTACATGTACACAAGAATTTGTGTTATTTAAGACTGAAATTGTACTGATAGAAGCTGACTCATTATGCGAATGCTTTCCTGTAGCCTGCTTCTGTGAGATGACTCTTGAGCTAATAACCTTTAGTTTTAAAACAACATTTCTGGAACACAAGTTTTTTAGACTGGTTTACCCGAATACCAAAAATCGAGAGGAAAGAATGCTGGTTCCAAGGACTCCGAAATGCCAACAACCACAAGCGGTGAACCAACCGCTTGCAGTAAAACTTTGCAAATATTGTGTGACTTCACACAATATTTGCAAAGTTTTACTGCAAGCGGTTGGGTCACCGCTTGTGGTTGTTGGCATTTCGGAGTCCTTGGAACCAGCATTCTTTCCTCTCGATTTTTGGTATTCAGTTGACGGAACGCTTCACTGGTTCAAGACTGGTTTACCCAGGTTTTAGATTAAAACTAAAGAGTTACTGATGTCCTAACTGCAGAAGTATTACTTGACATGTTTATACACCAGGTATGCAAATGACTTTTACCGATGAAGTTAAACTTTTTTTTGGAGCTGTTAACTAAAATGTGCACATAAAGTCTTACAAAACTTTATGATCCTGGAAAATGGTCCTGATGTCTGTAGCTTATTAACCTTTTCCTTGCTTCTTGGTTCTGTGACGTCACACTCGAAACTTGAAAGCTTGTGGCTAATTCTGTACAGAGTTCACACTCTTTATTTATGGAAAAAACTGGTATGCTGCTGAAAAGTCTATTATGAAACTGACAAAATGGAAAAAGTGTCCCTGCAAACTGTTAATGAAACCTTGAACTTAAGCTGGCTGCTGCACTAAAACTGCACTTGAAAGGTTACTTACTACATCTGTCTCTGTTAAAGTTTTGAAGTGTTCCGAATGAACACAAGTACATGTAATGCTGATAAGGTTGCTTGGAATTAAAACACTCCTGTTTCGTAGTTTGCTCTGTAGAACACATATAGTTGAATGAAACACTGCTATTCTGTAGATTTATCTGTAGAACACACGTAGACTGATGCAAGATTACTATGGGGTTTTGGGAGTTAACTGTTTTACCCCATTCATAGTGGCTCACCATTGTAAGACTAGATAAGGCCATATTATACTGGAATTAACTGGAAGCAGCTGAAATGAGACAAACAAAAGTCTATCTGTTAGTTACCCAAACTAGTGTTGAACAGGTGCCAATCTCTCCTTTATGGGCCAAGTCTTGTGTACTTTTCAGAATGAATTCTCCAAACACTGTGGTTCATTTAATGAGGCTTTATTAGATGTTCACAATATCCAAATCCTATCTTCATTAACACAGCTGATAAGCAGTAACAGTCTGTAGAAATGCTGGAATGCTGATTAGTAATAACAGTGCTGCTAAATATATTCAAAGTTTCTGCACATCTTGTCCTGAATAATGTAAAGTGAAATAGTCTTTATTTGACCTGTCTCCTGTACTCTGGCTAGAGGGTCTGTACTGCAGCTTAATCTTTTCTGTAATGTCAGGTCGAACTAAATGACTTCCCTAACTGCATCTGAAGTATATTTTAATAATCGCACAAGCGCTTTTGCTCAGGCAATCCTGAGCTTTATCAAGTAAAAACAAGTTGCAGTGTGTTGTCACGCCTATTAAATACCTTGGCAATTATACAAATTGATTAATAAAATCTGATGCTGAAGTGCTCTGATAATTTAAAGCTATATGTTAAGAACTAGTTATCATTACAGCAATTCAAAAAAATAAAATGTTTGCAAAATCATGTACACATATAATAAATGAAATAACAATAAAAAACATTTAAAATACCAATGCCTAGGTTTCTAAGAATACAGATTTGAAGTCTCATTGGGGTTGAAGAAAAGATGTTTAAAAAGTGTTTGGACTAATAATAAATTGATAGAAAATATTCATTTTACACTGTTAAAAGGTGCAGTTGGATGTGCATTGAATATTTTTAATGCACTCCTACGTAAAATTCCAGTGTTGAATTCGTTTTGTTAGTTAAGATTTTGCAAACATTTTATTTTTTTGAATTGCTGTAATGATAACTAGTTCTTAACATATAGCTTTAAATTATCAGAGCACTTCAGCATCAGATTTTATTAATCAATTTGTATAATTGCCAAGGTATTTAATAGGCGTGACAACACACTGCAACTTGTTTTTACTTGATAAAGCTCAGGATTGCCTGAGCGAAAGCGCTTGTGCGATTTCTTCTGTGACTCTTGGCATTGGAATATTTCTGAATTAAAACTACACCTTTTTGGACTTTAATAAAGCTCCGGTTCCTTTCTTTAAGGTCGTGGATTAATTCTTGGCTTGTTATTGGGTTTCTGTACATTGCTTTATATTTTAATAATACCAAAACCCTGTAATGCTTTACACGCCTTCGTAGCTTTGGTTCTCATACCTTGTCTTGTATGAGCTTTATTTAACATTCCATTAAGGAACATTCTGTAGCTGGCAAGATTTTACCTTTCCTTTGAGAAAAGAACATTCTGTATTTCTGTATTTTCTGCACATTTCATGCTCATCTTTCCTTTCTAATAAACTGTCTTTCTCTGAAACTGAATACATACATGTCTGAGTCCATATTTTCAGGCCTTATTCTACTCAAATGTACTACAGTGAATTTATTGAGAATACCCTAACTCTAACATTTCCTTGATTCTTCCCTTGAGAAAGAGAACAGAAAAAGGAGTCTGTAGCCTTCCCTTGGATACTGTTATCTCTCATACATGACCACAAGATTATTCTTTCCTTCTGCTTAACTGTCTTTTCTAAAAATGTCTGACACTACACATTTTACCTTTTAGTCTGCATAATGCCTAATAACTACTTTAAAGTAGAAGTCCCTAATCTAATGCTGCCCAGTGTACAGTGAATAATCATTCTCCACAAACACTCCACTGTCTCAAACTTTTAACAGTTTCCTGTTCTGCTTCGGTTTTGTCAGGATTAACTTTTTCTGCTGGTATGACTGCATCTTTACTAATGCATGTCTTGGCTGCTTTCTCATGGTCAGGTTTGGAGCATACACTCAATGTGCCCTTTCAGTTAATAAACCCTGCTGTGGAATACCAGTCCAACTGCTTATCTCTGGATCCCACCCAGTTTGGGTTTGTGAAAGGCAGATCATGCCTCCTGAATCTGATCGACTTCTTTGAGGCAGTCACCAAATCCATTGATGAGGGGAAGGTGGTTCACACAGCCTATCTTGACCTCGCCAAGGCTTTCGACACCATCCCCCATTCTGGAATTATAGCTAAACTCACTAAACTAAGTATAAATCCCTATGTCACAAGATGGGTTGCCAACTGGCTCACTGACAGAACCCACACTGTAAAAGTTGCAGACTCCAAATCTGACCTCAAAGCAGTGACAAGTGGAGTACCACAGGGTTCTGTCCTGGGACCTCTCCTGTTTGGTATCGACTTCTCTGAAATACAGGCTAACACAGAAGGCCTCTGGCTAAAGAAGTTCACAGATGACTGCAAACTAGGAGCCATAGTCAAGTCCCAAAATGATGTGGACATCCTACAAAGGGCCTCACTGAGACAGATGCCTAATGTCAGAGCCATGGCCTCAAGCTCAGTGCGAAAAAGTGCAGTGTCATCCCCTTTGGTAAAAACTCTGTACCCATGAACTAATACATAGGCAGCAATCTACTTAACACCGAATGTGTGATAAGAGACCTTGGGACCCAGGTGGACAGTAGTCTCTCTCCTTTGACAGTCACATTGCCACAGTAGTCAGGAAGTCCTTCTATTTGGCACACCTCATCATAAAAGGGTTCTCATCCAGGAAAAAAGGTCATTGTTCCCCTCTACTCGACACTCAGACCCATTATAAAGTACAACACCCCTTTTGGAATGTACCTCACAAGACATCTGCAGCAGCTGGAAAGACAACAGAAGCACCTCACAAAGAGGATTACTGGTCTCAAACAAATGCCCTACACTAACCGCCTCAAAAAACTCCAGCTTTACTCCATAGCATATTGCCTACTCCGTGGTGATCTCTGCCTAACATATAAAGCTATGTCAAACCCAGAGCTGTTGGACATGCTACACCTAAAGAAATCCAAATCCCTCAGAGCTATACGCTCTAGGGACCTAAACCTTGTCACCACAATAAACAGAACATGCTGGATGGATAGATTCCTGTCCCAAAGACTTCCCATACTCTGGAACAGGCTACCCATCTATGTCAAGCAAAGTTCTTCATTAACACTCTTCAAGAAAAATCTTGATGAGGGATGGGAAATAGGAAATACACCCCGGGGATCACTTCTGTGTCTCTGCTTGACAGTGGCACAGGAAAATAACTTTCTTGGGTGGCGTAAGCCAGGGAACTTTGTTGGCTAGGCTTATGTAGGCCCTTGGGCCGATAGCCTAGTACCTACCTATGAATCTATTTCTTCCAGTTTCTCTGGTACAGCAGATTAATCTAAGATTTTCTCTGCACACACTGTCCTCGAACTACCATTTATGAAGGAGTTCTTCTTGAGAAGTCTCATATTCGTCTAGTCTTTTCTTTATTTTGGCTTCTGATTTTTGCAGTCTTATCAGTTCATCTGAACAGCTAGTTGAAGCTTCTTCTGTTTTTTCCAGCCTTTTGTTATTTTAACCGATACACTCCTTCAGTGCTTCATTTATTTTAATCAATTCTGAGTACATCTGATTTAATTTTCCTCTAAATTACTGGAAGCCATCTCTTGTATTAGAGCTGCAGCTTGAACTGTTTTTTGCTGATCAGTTGCAGGATTCTTCCCAGCCTATGTTTTCCCTTCACCTTTTCTACATGATTTTATTTCAGGTTCTCTAAATGTTCTTCTTTGCTGGCTTCCAGCTATGTTGTACCTACTTGCAAGTAACTGAATTTTACTCATACAGGAAGAATTGCTAGTGCTTATTTCTTAGTTTCTTTTTTCACAGGTGGAGAGCTGAAATTAAGTTGTTGATCAATGTACAGTCATCTTGGAGGTTTGGTGGATCTAAGAGGATCTGACAGTGGGACTGGTGGAATAGTATTGAAATTAAGATAGGATGGAGCAGCATAGTGCTGAAGTAGGAGATAAAGCTGAGGGGTGGAGGATAATGGCAAATGTAGTTTATAAGCTAATTGAGTACAATAATTTAGTGGGTATTGATACTGGTTGTGTTTGCTGCTAACTGGGTGATGGATAGTGATGGCTGTTACTGGGTGTGACTATAAATATATACATATAACAAAAATTGAAACAATAAAAAAGCTTCCCAAGAGTTTGATGAAGTCTCAGATCTTTGTACTTGAGATGAAAGTACAAGCATCATTTAACTGTGATGTAGGTTATTAAAACACTTGTGATTTTATCAGTGGTATCAAGAGGCTCCTCTTTTTATTTTTGGATATTTTATTTTCTGTTTCTGTACAAGTATAATAGTATGTGGGTGGAGAAGGGGCAGGGTGGACAGTAAAGGAAAGCCATCCAAAGCACAACTGAGTGGAGTAGGTTGAGTCTCCAAAACAGAAAAAAAAACAATCTGGAGACGTTTTTGTTTAGTTAGCCAACCTCAAGCAGTGGGCTAATTGGAATCAATTAGAAATACTTCTCAAACAGTATTAAAAAAAAAAAAATAGTTTGCAACAAGACCTAAACCACAACTGTAAGATAACCTTTGTCAGTCAGCAGCTAGGGTTGTCAGTATAGGTTAGTCTTCAATGGAAAGAATTAAGAAGTTATGTACCTACCATAACGTTCCATGTTAGTTGTCTAATTCTCGCCTTATTTCTTGCTGGATGGGTTCGAAGCCGATCCTCGGCTCCGACTCGGCCTATACTAAAGCTTGAGAGCTAATTTTACCGGCTTGAGGCAACCCTATATCCCATGATGCTAGGCGCTAACTACCCAGATCTCGTTTGGTAGCTGAGAACATAGCAATTTTAGCTTCCCAACCCAAGGGAGAGAAGGAAAGGGGGGAAAAAACTCCCATGTGCCACTACCTGAAGGTACAGTTACCCAAGGATAACCAGTTTAGGCTTCAAATTATGAAGGGTGAAGACCCTGATAAAAAAGGGAAATCCTTTCGGTCTATCCAGGCTAGGGGGATGGTGGGTGGGACACAAGAAAGAAGGCGAGGAGAAGACAACTAACATGGAACGTTATGGTAGGTACATAACTTCTCAATGTTAAGTTGTTAATCTCGCCTTCATTCTTGCTGGATGGGACCACGTCCCTAGCACCTTCATCCCGGGTGGCTCATTGGAACAGGCTCTTGAGAACGGTGGAACCAAAATTTGCCCTGTTTCTGGAGGCCATGTCTAATTTGTAGTGTGTAATAAAGGTATGAGGAGAGGCCCATGTGGCTGCTGAACAAATAGCATCCATTGGCAATCTAGCTTGAAAGGCTGTTGATGTAGCTAAAGCTCTGGTTGAATGGGCTCTTGGCTTAGAAGGTAATTCTTTACCTCTGAGTTGATAGATATAGGTAATCACAGAGGACAGCCATCTAGACAAGGTTACTTTGGATACCGGAAGGCCCTTTTTACCTTCTGCATAGGACAGAAAAAGCTGCTCAGATTTTCTAGTTTGTTTAGTTCTGTCCAGATAATAACGGAACTGACGATGAACGTCGAGATAATGCAGTTTTTGCTCTGCCCTGTTAGAATAATTGGGAAAGAAAATTGGAAGATTGATAGACTGATTTAAATTTGCCTGAGAAGCCACCTTGGGCAAAAAAGATGGGTTAGTTCTGAGAGAAACCCTGTCTTTGTGGAAAACTAGATAAGGAGGACGAAAGCAAAGGGCATGGAGTTCTGATACTCTCCTAGCAGAAGTTATGGCAACTAGGAAGAGAGTTTTCCAAGAGAGCAACTTTAAAGAACAGGAAGCCGCAGGTTCAAAGGGAGGAAGAATCAAGGATGTTAAAATCAAATTTAAATCCCACTGTGGTGGGGGGGGGGGTCTTTGATTGGAGGTTTGAGCAAAAAGATACCCTTAAGGAAGGCTTTACAAAGCTTGTGGGACATGATGCTAGAATCCAATAGGCCTATGTGAAAATTTGAAATGGCCGCTAACTGAACCTTTACAGTAGAGGATGAAGAGCCTGAATGAAAGATTTCCACTAGGAAATCTAGGACTGACTGTATAGGAGCAGTGAAAGGATCTATATTCCTAGCCTTTGCCCAGAAGGAAAAACACTTCCATTTACTAGCATAAATCCTTCTGGGAGAGGACTTAAGGGAAGCTACAATAATATCATGGACAGAATTGGAAATCAGGGGAAGCCTGGCTAAGGATGGAAGTGGAGCAACCAAGCTGTGAGGTTGAGAGATTGGAGGGATTGGTGCAGCTGCCCTGACTGGTGGGCCAAAAGATCTGGCACTGGGTCCAGATGCCAAGGCTGTTCCAAAAGGTAACGATACAGGAACGGGAACCATATCTGTCGAGACCAATAAGGGGCAATGAGGATCATCCTGGCTCTCAAGGCGGTAGCTTTCTGAATCAACTGAGTGATTAATGGAAAGGGGGGAAAAGCGTATAGAAGTCCCCAAGGCTAATCGTGGACTAGAGTGTCTCTGGGGAGATGGCCTGGAAGGGGAAAGAGGGTGAAGAAGTCGAGGCACTTGCTGTTTTGAGGTGTTGCAAAAAGATCGCAGCAAGGAGGACCCCACTTCTGAAAAATCTCCTCCGTTACTGATTGCTTGAGAGACCACTCGTGTGGCATGAGAATAGCTCTGCTCAACCTGCCCGCTATGATGTTGGACTTCCCGGGGATATGCGTTGCTATCAGAAACCGCCGAGAAGAGATCGCCCATTGCCAAAGTCTGAGTGCCTCTCGACACAGGGGATAGGACTTGGTTCCACCCTGCTTGTTGATATACCACACTACGGACATATTGTCCGTCTGAATTGCAATAGTCCCTAAAGGAAGAGAGTCTTGGAGGGCCTGCAACGCCAAAAGCACTGCTCTCATCTCCAGAACATTTATGTGCAGGTGGCATTCGAAAGGTTGCCATGTGCCCTGGACTGTCCTGCCCTGAAAATGCCCCCCCACCCAATCAGGGAGGCATCCGTTGTGACAGTGGCGACCGGAGGGGAAGGAACGAATGGTCTGCCCTGAAGAACTTGAGGGGAGACCATCCACCAAGACAGATGTTTCTTGCAAGATAGTGTTATTATGATTTTGTGTGTCAAAGGAAGCTGTTGAAAGGACCACTGGGAGAAGAGCATCCACTGAAGGAGCCGCATGTGAAAACGAGCGAGGGGAAGTAGCGTGATGGCTGCCGCCATGAGACCTAACACTTTTAGGACAAACCTGGCCTGGATTCTTTTTCTCTGAAGTAGGATATGAACATGATTTTGAATATCTAAAACTCTTTACTCGGTTAATTTTGCTGAGAGCTGTATGGTGTCCAAGGTGGCGCCTATGAAGGTAATAGACTGACAAGGCGACAAGGCAGACTTTTCGAAATTTATGGAAATACCTAGCCCTTTGCAAGTTTGAATGGTGTAATCTCTGGCAAGAAGAAGCTGATGCCTGGTGGTGGCACTAAGGAGCCAGTCGTCTAAATACGGAAAACACCTGGAATCCTTGATGTCTCAGATGAGCCGTGACCACTGCCATGCATTTGGTGAACACTCGGGGGTGCTGTAGTGAGACCAAAGGGCAGGGCCCTGAACTGGTAGTGACTGGCCCCCAGCCGGAAGCGGAGAAACCTTCTGGAGTGCCTGTGCATCTTGATGTGATAGTACACATCCTGAAGGTCCACTGAGCACATCCAATTGTCCTGACCCAGGAAGGGTAGAATGGACTGTAGTGTGACCATCCGGAACTTCGTTCTTTTTACAGACTTGTTTAGTCTGCTGAGATCCAATATTGGCCTCCAGTCCCCTGTCTTTTTTGGTACCAAAAAGAACTTGGAGTAGATTCCGGATCCTAGTTGGTCTGCTGGGACTGGCTGGATGGCTCTTTTTGTTAGCAGTTTTGAAACTTCTAGTACTGCTTGTTCCCTTAGACTGGGTGGAACGTCTGGGAGGGGCCCTTTTGACCGAGTTGGGGTGTGGATAAAGGGAATTTTGTAACCCTCGGATATAATCGACTGTACCCATTTGTCTTGTGTGAGAGAAAGCCAGGCTTCTGGGTACAGCGATAACCTTCCCCCGACTGCCTCCGAAGGTGGACAGTCGGGCAGCTTCTCAGGGATGCTGGAAGGGTTTATCAGAGAGAGACTCTCTGTTACCCTGATTCTGCGGACCTCCTCTGCCTATAGGGCAGCGTCTGTTGTTGTTCCCCCCCCTGCCTCTCAGGGAAAACTGACCTCTTGAGTCAGGCGTGACTCCCTGAGATTTGCGGAACCACATTTTCCCACCCTTCTGACCCTTAGGATAGGGTCTGGACGGGGTAGAAAAACAGACTCCTATGGCAGAAAGAGTCTTGCCATCTTGTTCGCATCCTTCAACGTATCCTTCACTTGAGGTCCAAACAACGCCGAACCATCAAAGGGGGAGTTAGTGAAGGACACCTTGAAGGGGTCTGCAAAGTTGCAAAGCCGCATCCAGGCATGACGCCTTAAAGCCACGCCTGTGCCTGCATCTCTACTCGCTCCATCGGCTGTATAGGAAATAAGCCACATGGAGGAGTTGACAATGGAATTTAGGGTTCCTAGCTGGGAGTTAATTTTGTCCTGAGACCCCGCAGCTGTTGGATCCTGTAGAGTATCACCCATTTCTTTGACAATGTCTGTTTGAAGGCGGGTGAAATGGCACAAGTAATTCAGCAACTGCATGGCGAAGGTCGCTGAAGAAAACATCTGCTTGCCGTACCTATCCATAGTCCTAGATTCCTTATTAGGAGGATGGATAGACACTGAAGGATTGGCCAGTTCCTTCTTAGTGGCTGCAGCCACCATCATGGCATCAACTGGGACACCCTTAGTTAAGAATTGTTTATCTGACAGGGCTGTGATAAATTAGGAGGGCCTCCGTGGGGTGGGTTCCGTCGTATCAGGGGTCGTCCATGCCTTCCGTGCCACCACTTCCATGAGGGGGTCAAAAGGCGGAGACACCCAGGAGGTGGAAGGGCGAGAACCAAACGCCTCCAGGTAAACCGACTCATCCTCGGAAGGATTGAGGGTAGACCAGTTCCCCCTCTGCTTAAGGATTTCAAGGATGTCAGAAAAGGAGACATCCTCAGAGGGGGACCCTTCCGACTCATCCAAGTCGGTATCAGATGTGATGGACTCAGGGGAGTCCACATGCTTCCTCTTACATGTCCTCTTTCGAGGGGGTTCACCTGACGGATCAGGGGAAGCCTCGGAAGAGGAGGATATTCCCAATGGGGAAACCTGAGGTGTTGAGTCTCTACGGTCGGGAATGAGAGAGTGGGTAGAGACCGCAGCAGGCACTACAGTGGGAGGAGTTGATGGAGCTGACCGTGGGGCAGGCACAGGGGCCAGAACGCTCCCCATGACCTCGAAGGCACCCCTATCAGGCAGGACAGAGGGCTCCCGTTCCGAAGAAATAGGAACCCCAGTCGGCACCGAGAGGGACGGCTCCGAAGCCGATGTCGGGGCCGAACTCACCAGCGCCGAAGCTCCGAGAGGGAGAACGGGGTCGGACAAGGGTCCGATGCCACTCACCCCATCGGAGCCGACGAGGGAGTCCAAGCGCCTGGATCCCTCCATGGATGGGACCATGGAAGAGATCGGAGCAGACGACAGAGCCAAAGGGGGAAGTATCGGCTCCGATGTCACGATGGTCACGGCTCCGAGGAGCTCCGGCTCCGAACACAGGGGCAGAGTCGGAGGAGGAATCGAAGATTGTATGGGTAAAGCCACTGTCTGTTGAGACGGGCTGTGAAGCATTTGGGCCAGTGCCTGAGACTTTAGGAGTCTACTAACCACCCTCTCAAGGTCATGGTCAGAAAGCCTGGAAGACCGAGAGGAATGGCTCCGATGGCTCCGCTCCGAGAACAAAGGCGATCACGGAGCCGAGTGAATGGACTCCAGGGACGGAGACCTAGATCTTTTGCGGGTGGAAGATGGCACCGAGACTAGTGGTGCCGATGGAGCCATAGACACGTCGGCTCCAACCAGAGCCGACTTAGGAGACAGAGTCTTTGAGGCATCGGCTCCAGCCGGAGCCGATGCAGAAGACTGCAACATAGCCATATCGGCTCCAGCCGGAGCCGATCGTGACGCAGTAGGTGAGCCACCAGCTGAAGGCTTGGAACATGGAGCTGACGGTTTGGATGGCTTTGAAGGTTTACCCGGCAAGGACTTAGCCGGGGAACCCTCGGGCTTTAATAAGCCCTTCAAAATTAACTTATTCCTGCGCTCCTGCAGGACTCTTGGACTGAATGCATGACAAACTGAACAAGAGTCCTGCAGGTGCAGGGGTCCCAGGCAAGAAACGCAAGAAGTGTGACTGTCTGTCAGCAACATTTTCTGACAGCACGAGTCACATTTCTTGAAGCCTGAGACTTTAATGTCTTTAGACATTAAGGCTGTTAAAGAAGAGAAAAACTTCCTTAGAAGCTAAAACACACACACACACACACACACACAAGGTAAAAATAAAGGTTAATAAAACCACGCACACCTAACTGTCCCAATACAAGGGAACAGGAAAAAACGGAAGGGCCTAAGGCCTAACCTTAACAGGGGAGGGATAAACTTTGGGATTTAGGGATAAGACCAAAAAAGGGACTCAACGGGGTAGGTATAGATACTATACTATCTGATTACAAAATAAAGGGGAAAAAATCCCTAACAGAAGGAAGAAAAATATAAATTTTTCACTGACCTGTGGAGCCGGTAAAAAAAGCACCTCGCTAGCGAAAGCGGCAAACGAGATCTGGGTAGTTAGCACCTAGCATCATGGGATATAGGGTTGCCTCGAGCTGGTAAAATTAGCTCTCGAGCTTTAGTATAGGCCGAGTCAGAGCCGAGGATCAGCTCCAAACCCATCCAGCAAGAATGAAGGTGAGATTGACAACTTAACATTAAGCTTTAAATGCTTTTTATTTAAACAGGGCAAGCTGCTCATGGGTAAGAAAGCCATGACAGATCAACGTTGTCAGATTTTCATCCAGTTCATCATATGGGACATTGGATCTGACCTCGGCACTGAATTTAAAGCTTCCTCGGTTCCAGGGCTCTGACTACTCCCCTAACCATAATTCCTTGCACTGCACTCCAATATCTTGGATAGAATTTGCTTTATACCTATTAATGGGAAAATATAGTCTCTAAATGTGGAAAATCAAAATAAATCAGATAAAACAGCTAACATAATGTGATAGTAATGGACACAAACAAGGCATAGAGGGGTGGTCAACCAACCATCTCAAAGCTAGCCATAGAAATAATTTGGAAGGAGGATGGAGGGATGGGAAGATGAACTGGATGAAAATCATACAACCTGTATTTATTGTTATGGTAAGTACATACGTTTTTATCCACTGTCTGTTTTTATCCAATTCAACATATGGGAAAGATTCCCAAGCTGTCATGCAGGGTGGTCTCAAGGAAGGACATTTTTGAGGATGGTGGAGCCAAAAGAAGACAGAGATCTGGATTGTACATCCAGCTTATAGCGACTAACAAAGGTATACAGAGTGGACCAGGTTGCTCCTGCAAAAATGTCATAAATTGGTGGTCTCTTAGAAAAGGCTGTTGAGGTAACCACTGCTATGGTTGAATGTGCCTTAGATTTGGACTTTAACTGTAAATCCAATGATGGATAGACAAAGAAATGCAATTTGATAACCATCTGGAAACAATAACTTTTGTAACAGCTTTTCCAAGTCTAGCATTAGAGTAGGCAATAAAAAGCTGATGAGATTTTGTAAGTTTTTTGTTTGGTGCAGATATAACCTGAGTTGGTGATGCACATCCAGCAGGTGTAGAATGTAATTCCCTTTTTTCAAACCTAGGAAAAAAAAACACAATTAACTGTACGGATTGATTTAAGTTAGATAGGGATGCCACCTTTGGTATAAGGGATGGATTATTTCAGAGAAAGACCCACTCTTTATGGAAAAAAAGAGAGTACAGAGGCTGACATGACAGTGGCTGAAACTCCAAAATTTACCTTGTGGAGGAAGCAGTGACTAAGAAAATTGTTTTCCAACTCAAGCTACAGGTTCAATGGGTGGTCAGTTAGGGCTTGGAGCATAACAGTAATATCCCATGGAGGTACTGGATCCCTGATGGCAGGATGCAGTAGAAAGGCTCCTCTAAGAAAAGCCTTCGAAATTAAGGAAGCCACGGAAGCATCATTATGTCCAATATGAAAGTGTGAAATCACTGCCATCTTAACTTTGATGGTAGAATAGCTAAGTCCCTGTTGAAAGAGTTCAGCTACAAATTCCATGAGCAATGAAATGGGAGCACAGAATGGGTCTAAGGCTGTCGCCCAAAATGAACATGTTTTCCATTTACTGTTGTAAATCTTCTTTGTAGTAGGTTTCTGGGACAGTGATATTATATTGACAACATTATTGGGAAGCCTGGCATATCTGGCTATAGTCAGAATTGGAGGAACCAAGCGGTTGGTTTCATGGTAGACTGATCAGGTGGAGGCAGTCCGGACGGGTAACAAAGAAGGTCTGAATACTGATCCAGCATTCATGGTAGATGGTAACTGAATAAAAAATACTGGTCAGTCCAACAAATAAGCTGAAAAAAGCCCCCTTGGAGGCAAAACCACAGTCCCAGTAGAAATAAAAATCGCACTGGCACGTAGCAATGAATGACTCTTCTCTTTAATTTGTACGCATAAAATCACATAATACAGTATCTGGTTAAGCGCTTTCATCTTCTGCCGTAGATTTCATCAGAACCACTTACACAATTGTTACTTCCCTTTTTATATGGTATCTCCTTTCATCAATTAACATACCATAATTGAATAATAACATAACTGAAGTTGAATCTACGAGAACCAGAAATGATCAACACTTCGGTTTCTATTCCAAATGCGCAAAGGTCAGTTGTTTCAGGGAATAGACGGGCCTCTTATGGATCTACCAACAGTTTGGGGGAAGTGAAATCCAGAAAGAATGAGATGGCTAGATCGGAGGACGATAATTACAACATTTCCGGTGCCAGGCCAAAAAGAACTGTGCCAAAAAGGACTTATGCTATGACGGCGCATAGCAAAGGAACCAAAGGTACTGTAACAAACATTCAGCCTGCGATTCAACCGTCCGACAAGAAGCGGTTTACTATTGATAATTTTTTGGACAGTAAATTTGATTTTGAACAAAGTAATAAGCGTTTCAACTTTGATAGGGTTAATGATGTTAACGCCAAGGATGAAATGACTTTAAAGGATTATATTTATCAGTTTGGTAAAAAATTAAAAATGTTAAAGACATTGCAATTAGATAATGCTTATTTAAAAAGGTGTATGGATGTGAATGTAGTACCTATGGGGCTCAGATTTTTTAAGAGACCTATGGGGGTAGAAATGGATCATGAGCAGTTAACAGAATGCTGTAAAATGTTTGATAATTTCGGTTTCACATTCATGAAATATCTTATTGCTTGTAATGATAAAAAAAATTGTCAATTAATGACAGATATTGAGGAGTTAGACCATATTATCACTAATGATTTACTGTTTGAAGAAAATGTATTAAGTTTTAATGCCCAATTTACATGGGTGGAAAAGCAGATTAACATCCAAATGAATAGAAAATGTAAAAAATTAAAGCGTGACATATCACAGTATGAAAAAGGTGAGGCTTATAGATTTGAAGTAAAGACTGATAGAGTAGAATATGCAGGAGATTATTACAATGCAAAGAGAGGGTATCAGAGTGAAGGTAGGCCGGCACACTATAATAATTTTAGTAGGGGAAATAATGCAAATTATTTTTTAGAGGAGAACCAGTTAAGGGATTATGTACAAGAAAGGGAGACAAGACACGAGAAATGGTACCCACAAGAGAACAGAACTTGTTGATACATAATTACATGACATCCAGGAATAAAGGGGAAGAAATTATTAAATATAATGATATACATTATAGATGGAAAGACTTTAGCATCTATAATTATACCAGCTTGGATGTTAATATAGACATGTTTATGTTACTTTCAAAGGGTATGAAATTTATACCAAATAATAGGGGTAACTTGGTGGATTATGTGGTAGATTTTAAAAAATATTTAAGAAAGTTAAACCTAGCTGTTCATTTCAAGGGGAAAGAGACGTCAAGTGTGGATGCGTATAGAAAACCTAGTAAATTTACACCCCCTTTAAATAATGTTATAGCCACATATGAGAGGATGGTTCTAAAGGAATTTTATGCAGGTTTTGAGACAAATAAATCTCATATCACAAATCTTACTAAGAATGAAATACAGATTTTGAAGGACCTACAAAAAAATAACAAAATTAGAATAATGAAGCCCGACAAGGGTGAGGGGGGGGGTAGTATTATATTATACTGAAGATTATAATAATAAAATTACGAATATACTACTCAATTCAGGGAATTATATAGCTACTTCACTAAATGAAGTCAATATTGCATATCATAAAATTAATTTAATAATAGAGGATTTATTAATAGACAATAGAATCGACATGGATATGTATAACTATGTGAAAATCGAGTATCCTATCATAGGAACTATAGTAGGTATTCCCAAGGTCCACAAAAATATCCAGGAACCACCGTTCTGACCTATTATATCTGGAAGTAATTCAAAAACTTTTGAAATGGGCAGAGTAGTGGATGGGTGGTTAAAAAGTGTATATTCACACATCCCACACATAGTAAAGGATTCATGGGATTTCCTTACCAGACTTAAAGATGATTTTATTACTGACGATTGTTTTTTAGTAACGATAGATGTGGTGGACCTATTCTCAAGTATACCCCAGGATGAGGGACTTATAAGATTTCAAGAAAGTATGCGCAAATACAGCAAGTTAACATGGGAGAAAATAAGTGTCCTCATGGTTTTTATGGAAGTAGTTTTGAAGAATAATTTTATTATGTTTCAAGGAGAATATTATAGGCAAAACAAGGGAGTAGCCATGGGGGCAGCGTGTGCCCCCATGTTTTCCAATTTATTTTTACTAAATTGGGAAGAAGAATACATCTTTGAGACTGAGTGGAACACCTATATAAGATGTTATCTCAGATTTTTAGACGATGTGTTTATCATATGGAAGGGCAGTGAGGAATTATTACAAAAATTCATGAATTATCTTAATAGCAGGAATGAGTATTTAAGATTTACTACAAGTATGAATAAAAATAGTATCTCATACTTAGACACTAAGGTTACTATTGAGTGTAAGAAGTTTAAATCTAACTTGTATAGAAAGGACACCTTTAGTAATGACTATTTAGAGTACAATAGTTGCCACCCCCAGTATCAGAAAAAAAGTATCATCAAAGGACAATGTATCAGAGCCGCCAGGATGACCTCATGTTATGAGGATGTAATAGCTGAGTTGAATAACATAGCTATAATGTTTACTGATAGGGGATATCCTGGATGGATGGTGTCTGATGTTGTGGAATATGTAAAACAAGAATGGGGAAAAAAATACAAACCCATACTGGGGAGTGAGCATGGCATTAGTAATTCTAAGGAATTAAGTACTGAATATAGGAGAGCTTGTGTTATACAATATGCCCCATTAGTGAACAAATTTAAAGACATAATAGTAAAAAATTGGAACATATTAGAAACAGATGAGGATATACACAAGATAGTAGGTCCTAGACCAACATCTGTATATAGGAATGGATTGAATTTAAAGAGTAGATTAAATAAAATGATGGGCATTGTTGGAAAAAGTGAGGGAGGTACCACTGAATGTGGAAGATGTAACCAGTGTCAGTATATTACGGGGGCTAGTAGTTTCACATTGGACAACTCTCAGAAAACAATTGTCAAGTTTTGTAAGGGGAACTGTAGAACTAAAAATGTCATATATTTAGCTAAGTGTTCTACATGTTCATGTTACTATGTGGGGATGACATCTAGATGCTTAAGAAATAGAATCTATGAACATTATTATAGAATAAGAAGGCAAGATGTGAACAATGCCCTATGGAGACATTGTGAAGCTAATAAAGAATGTAGGACGTTTGAGTTTGGTATGCTTGAACAGGTCCAAGTGAATCCTAGGGGAGGTAATATAAAGAAGAAATGATTAGAAAAAGAGACCCGCTGGCAAATTAAATTGAATGCTTCAGAATATCCAGGGCTAAATGAATACATTTCTATAAAACCTATATTAGATAGACAATAGGGTACAAGTCTAACCCTTGAAAGTACTTGTCATTCAAATAATTATATTAATATTGAAGTGAAGTATGAATAAAATGATTTTAAAGTTTTTTTAGTACATAATATAAAGTAAGAGGTAGTGGCAATAAATAATTATAAAATGAGGTTTTTAAAATTTAGGTGTATCACACACATTTTAGGAGATTGTGTTATGAAAGTTACTACATGCATATGAAATAATTATTTTTTAAATATTATTATTTTATTAAACATAAGTAGATATGTTCATATTGAGGGAATCCAGCACTGTGCACTTTAAATTTTGATGATTCAAATGTAATAAGTTTCAATTATGTTATTATTCAATTATGGTATGTTAATTGATGAAAGGAGATACCATATAAAAAGGGAAGTAACAATTGTGTAAGTGGTTCTGATGAAATCTACGGCAGTAGATGAAAGCGCTTAACCAGATACTGTATTATGTGATTTTATGCGTACAAATTAAAGAGAAGAGTCATTCATTGCTACATGCCAGTGCGATTTTTATTTCTACTGGGACTGTGGTTTTGCCTCCAAGGGGGCTTTTTTCAGCTTATTCATGGTAGATGTACTAGGATAAACCACAAAAAGGGGAACCATGTTTATCAGACCAACAGCGGGCAATAAGGATTACTTTGGCCTTGCACTATCTGAATTAGATTCAGCGGTAATGGGGGAAAGGCATACAGGAGCTGGGGAGGGCCAATCATATACTAGAGAATCCATTGGTGATTGACACTATGAAGGGTTCACAGCAAAGTAACTGCTGCAACTGTTCAGATAGGAAGCAAATAGTTTGCAGCAAGGTTGGCCCGTTGGCTGAAAATCAGAGTTGCCACTGCTGGACTGAGGGATGACTCATGAGGAGTTAGAAAAGTCCTGCTCAACTTATAAGTTAGAACACCAGAACACCTCAGAATGTGTGTTGCTATCAGAAAACAGTATGAACACATCACCCACTGCCAACCCTTCAAGGCTTCTTGACACACGGGATAACATAGGTTGCTCCTTGTTTGTTGATGTATCATACTGTCTGAATGTATGGAGATCACACCCTTGCGGAGGGCACCCTGGAAAGTCTGCAATGTTAGGATGACTGCCCTCATCTCCAAGACACTGATGTGAAGATTGGTCTCCAAATATATGTACCTGGATCATTCTCCCTTCAAAATGCACCCCCCTCCCCCCAAAAGGGAGGTGTCTGTGGTCACTGCTGCTGTTGGTGTGACTGGAGGAAAAGGAAGCCCTTGTATTACTGATGGTGAGGTAATCCACCAAGTGATGTGAAATGCTGTCTGCAAATTCTTGTGAGATGAATCCTGACATGCAAAAGATGAAACTTCTGAGACCAGTGAACTGCAAGTTTCTATTGAAGAATTTGCATGTGGTATGGATACATGGGAATCATTAATATGGCAAAAGCCATGATGTACAGTAGATATAATATCAATCATGTTGGGGGGTGAGGATGATGCAATACCTGTGAGGCTATATGATGTAGGGAAGAAACTCTTTGTTGTGCAAGACTGACAATTTGAAGAGTGTTAACAAGGTGGCATCTGAAGAACTCTGTCTGTTGTGTTTGAAGTAAGTGACACTTGTAAAAATTCACTGATGTGCCTACATCCAGTAAGCACTGGAAGAAAAGGTCCAGGTGATGTACCAGAAGATGTCTGGTTGTAGCAGTTAGGAGCCAATTGTCTACGTAAAGGACAACTTGGATCCCAACTGTACAAAAGTGCGTTGCCACCACTGCCATTATCTTGGTGAACACCCTGGAGGCTGTGGTAAGACTGAAAGGCAGGGCCCTGAACAGGAAATGATTGGCTCCCAGTCAGAAATGGAGAAATCTCCTGGACTGTTTCTCTATCTTCACATAACAGTAACCATCCTAGGGATCTATCAAGCACATCCAATTCTCCCTCCTCAAAAGAGGCAGTTTGGATTGAACTGTGACCATACGGAATTTTGTCCATTTTACAAACTGGTTGAGATGACCTAGATCCAAAACTTTTATTTATGTACTTACCATAACTTTAGATGTTTGGGATCCATCTCGCCTACATTCTGTACTGATGGGTTCGGAGCCGATCCTCGGCTCCGACTCGGCACGCTATGCAATAGAGCAAAGTCTCTAATTGGCTGAGCTATTCTATATCCCAGGATGCACCACCACCAATTCCCCAGATCTTGTTTGTCCGCACATGCACCCACATGCACTGCTGATATAACATTGCCAGATGTTTCAAGATGAAATGGTCGAACTCGAACCGTCCGGTCTCTTCTGATCTCCAAAGCAGGGGGAAGGAGGGTGGGTATTAGGAATGTAGGCGAGATGGATCCCAAACATCTAAAGTTATGGCAAGTACATAACTAAAAGATGTTATGTGATCCTATCTCGCCTACATTCTGTACTGATGGGACAGCGTCCCTAGCACCTGATTCCTGGGTCGCTCACTGGAAAACACTCCTGAGAACTGTGGAACCGAAGGAAGCTCGCCCCCGAGATGCCACATCCAATTTGTAATGAGAAATAAAGGTGTGAGGAGAGGACCAGGTAGCCACAGCACAAATGTCACTAATGGCAAGCTTAGCATGAAATGCTGTTGAAGTAGCCATAGCCCTTGTAGAATGAGCTTTCACAGTGGTTGTAAGCTCTCTATTAGAAAGAAAATAAATATGACTGATACAGTCTCTGATCCACTTGGCAATAGTGACCTTCGTGATGGCTTTGCCCAATTTATTGTCTGAAAAGGACACAGACAACTGATCCGTTTTTCGTGTTTGGTGCGTCCTAAGTAGAAACACAATTGTCTGTGGACATCCAATGAATGGAAGATATATTCTGCTCTGTCTGAGTAATTGGGGAAGAAAACTGGAAGTTCCAAAGACTGTTGAAGACAGAAACTCGAACAAACTTTGGGAACAAAAGATGGATTAGGCCTAAGGGATACTCTATCCTTGTGAAAAACCAGGTACGGCGGGTTGACACATAGGGCTTGAAGTTCCGAAACTCTTCTGGCTGATGTAATTGCCACCAAAAAAGCGGTCTTCCAGGAAAGAAATTTCAAGTCAGAAGTTGCTGCCGGTTCGAAGGGGGAAGAGGTCAAGGCACCTAATACGAAAGTGAGATCCCATGGTGGAGCAGGATAAGAAACTGGAGGACGTAGCAGCCCAGCACCTTTCATGAAGGCTTTACACAACTTATTGCTCATCAAAGGTGGGTCTATACTTGCATGAAAATTAGAAATAGCTGCTAATTGAACCTTAATGGTAGAGACTGAAGATCTTTGATTGAATAGGGAAGCTAGGAATTTTAAAACGTCCGCCACCGGGGCAGTAATGGGATCTAAACCCCGGAGTTGGGCCCAAATGGTGAATCTCTTCCGTTTACTATTATACATTTTCTTTGTCGAATTCTTGTGGGCTGAGGACAAGATATGTATAACTTCTGAGTCTAAAACCTAGTTCCTTACTATAGTCGGACGTGGAGGAGCCAAGCTGTTAACTTCAGTGAGTGAAGGGACTGGTGAAGCTGTCCCGACTGGTGGATCAAGAGATCTGGAACCTGGTCCAGGAACCATGGACCGTCCAGTGCGTATTTCCGAAGAAATGGCAGCCAGACTTGACGAGGCCAGTATGGGGCAACTAAAATCATCTTGCACTGCAAGTGAATCGCCTTCTGGATCACCCTGGGGAGAAGGGGAACCGGAGAAAAGGCATACAGTAAGCCGGTGGGCCAAGCTTGGACTAGGGCATCCTTGGGAAAACTCCCCAGACTCGGGGTAAGGGAAAAGAACCGTAGACATTTCGTGTTGAGGGGGGTTGTAAAGAGGTAGCAACAAGGAGTTCCCCATCTTCTGAAGATCTGAGATGCTACTCTGTCGTTCAGAGACCACTCGTGCGGGGAGAGAATGGTTCTGCTGAGTCTGTCGGCTATCACATTGGATCTCCCCGGGATATGTGTTGCTACCAAGAAACGGTTGGTTGCAACAGCCCAATTCCATACTCTCATGGCCTCTCTGCAAAGCAGGTAGGACCTGGTCCCTCCCTGCTTGTTCAGGTACCAGACTACTGACATGTTGTCAAACTGAATGGCAATCATACCTTGGGGGAGGTAGCAGTGTAGTGCTTGGAACGACAGAAGCACTGCCCTCATTTCCAGTATGTTGATGTGTAGAGAAGTCTCGCTGGGGTGCCACTTGCCTTGAACTGACCTGCCCAGGTAATGTTCCCCCCACCCCATCTGGGAGGCGTCCGTAGTCAAAGTGGCCACTGGAGGAGGAGGAACGAAAGGTCGCCCCCGATCCAGGTTGGACGAGATAAGCCACCAACGGAGGTCCTGTTTGCACGTCTCCATAATTATAATTTGATGACTGAGAGGGAGTTCCTGATACGACCACTGGACCGACAGGAGCCACTGGAGAATTCTCATGTGTAATCTTGCTAAGGGAACCAGGAGAACGGTAGCCGACATGGAACCCAACAGTTGTAGGACCATCCTTGCTGGGGCTCGGCGTTTGAGGAGCAATGCTCGGACTTGAGATTGTAATGTTTCTATTCTCTCTGTAGGAAGATAGACCCGCATTTGCCTTGAGTCTATGTCTACCCCGATAAACCGTATAAGCTGAGATGGCAGCAACACAGACTTTGCCCAATTGAAGGTGATTCCTAGGGAGGTTCCTAGAGATATAGTGGCTGCTAGGTTCTGTAATAGTAGATGCCTGGAGGTGGCAGTTAGGAGCCAGTCGTATAGATACGGAAACACCTGGAATCCAAGACTCCTCAGGTGAGCA
Organism: Protopterus annectens; assembly: GCF_019279795.1. Taxonomy (NCBI): domain Eukaryota; kingdom Metazoa; phylum Chordata; order Ceratodontiformes; family Protopteridae; genus Protopterus; species Protopterus annectens. The sequence goes on from NC_056746.1 coordinate 899,239,217, forward strand.
GTCACCACCGCCAAACACTTGGTGAACACCCTGGGGGCTGTGGTGAGACCAAAGGGCAGTGCGCAGAACTGGAAATGACTGTCTCCCAGGCTGAAGCGCAGATGTCTCCTGGATGCCTGATTTATCAGAATGTGATAATAGGCGTCCTTGAGATCTATGGAGCACATCCAAACACCTTTCTCCAGTAGCGGGAGAATGGATTGTAAGGTGACCATCCGGAACTTGGACTTCTTGACTGATCGATTCAGGTTGCTGAGATCCAAAATGGGCCTCAAGTCCCCGGTCTTTTTTGGCACTAAAAAGAATTTTGAGTAAGTCCCTAATCCGGTCTGGTCTACGGGGACTCCTTTTTGAAGCAGCTTTGAAATTTCGATGGCTGCAATATCCCGTTGACTGAGTGGGGGGTCCGGGATTTTCCTGGATGGAGGGGGGGTGTGAAAAGGGGATGACGTAACCGCCGGCGATGATTCGGAGCACCCATTGGTCCTGAGTGATACTCTCCCAGGCCTTTAGGTGCCTCGAAAAACGACCCCCGACTGGCTCCGGAGCTGCACAGTCAGGCAATCCTTCAGGGATGCTGAGAGGTTGAAGAGCCACGAAAGGACTCGCGGTCTCCAGTGTTGCGGGGGCCTCAGCCGCCTCTGGGACGGCGTCTTCTGGAAAAATTTCCCCCTCCTCTGCCTCTAGAGGGGGGATCGTCCTGCTGTGAGGGGTAATTCTTTTGAGATTTATGGAACCACATTTTCCCTCCTCTTTTAGCCTTGGGATAAGGCCGAAAGGGAGAGGAAAAAGTACAGTTTTGTACCTACCATAAATGTAGATGTTCGAAGATCCACATTGCTGCAGTCCTTACACTTGGGTAGTCCGCTGTCCTCGGTCGGCCCGAATATCAAAGTATAAGGCTGACGTCGGTCAAGGTGCATTTGACTGACATCAGGACGTCAGGGTACAAATGCGCATGACCGACGTCATATCCTCAGTCTTTTCTTGCCCCAGATGTCAGAAGACCCTAAAATAAAGGTCAAAACCAAAAGACAGCAAACAAACAACCAACCATCCTAGCACTAAAAATATGTACAATATATACAATATATACAATATACCTCATATTGACAACCCAACCCACACAACCGCCTCTAACTACAGAGGGAAGGAGGGAGGGTTGGACTGCAGCAATGTGGATCTTGAACATCTACATTTATGGTAGGTACAAAACTGTACTATGTTCTTCATCTCACATTGCTGCAGTCCTTACACTTGGGTAGAATCCCAAAGCAGAGGTAAGGGAGGATGGCCAAACTATAAGGAAGCAGGAGCTGCCAAAATGCCCTGCAAAACAGCAGTGGCAAAACCAGCCCTGGATTTAGAGTAAAGTGGTAGGTGATAATGCCTAGAGAAAGTATGCACCGAACTCCAAGTAGCTGCCTCCAAAATATCCTTAGTTGCCACCCCTCAAAAAGCTGTCAGTGGCAGTAGCCCTAGTGGAATGAGGCCTAATCCCAGCTGGAATCTCCTTGCCATGATGGGAATAACAGAAAGCAATGCAAAACCCAATCCACTTAGAAATAGTTTGTTTTGACACAGGCTTGCCCTGAGAACTCAAAGCAAAAGAAACAAATAACTGCTGAGACTGCCTGAACCCTTTAGTTCTGTCCAAATAATATCGCAACTGCCTGTGTACATCTAAAGTGTGCAAAATCTTTTCCCCTTTATTCTGGGGATTTGCATAAAAAGTAGGCAAATGAATAGTTTGGTTTAAAGCCACACTAGAAACCACTTTAGGCATAAAGGAAGGATTAGTACGTAAAGATACCCTATCCTTATGGAAAATTAAGAAAGGCTCAACCGCCATAAGGGCCTGCAACTCAGAAACCCTTCTTGCAGAGGTAATAGCCAACAAAAAGCAGTCTTCCATGATAAAACTTTAATTCAGTAGTAGCTGCAGGCTCAAAAGGTTGTAGAGTGAGTTTCTCCAACACAAAATTGAGATCCCAAGCAGGAGTAGGAGCTCTTCGGGGGTCTTATATTCTTTGCCCCTCTAAGAAATTGCTTGAACAAAGGATGAGAAAACAATGGTGGGTCACAATCATAGTGAGCGAAATTGCTGCAGCATGAACCTTAATAGAAGAGAAGGACAAACCTTTGTCCAGTAACTCAGTAAGATATTGAAGAGCCACACTTAAATTAGGCTCAGAAACATCAAAATCCTTTGCTGCACTCCAAAATAAAAATCTCTTCCATTTATCTGCGTACACTTTCCTTGTACTAGGCCTTCTAACTTCCAAAATAACATTCAAAACTTGCTGTGGAAGTGGAGGCCCACTATGGTTCAAAACAGAATATGCCAGGCTGTTAGGTGCAGAGAGTGAAGCTTGACATTGAGCAAATGACTGTCCTCCTGAGACAACAGGTGTGGAATCGAGGCAAAGGCCATGGAGGCTTCCGTACCAGGCTTCTCAGTAATGGGTACCAATGCTGTCGAGGCCAATCTGGAGCTATCAAAATCATCCTTGGCTTGTCTTGTCTGGCCTTTAGTAGTACCTTTGGGAGGAGAGGCAGAGGCGGAAAGGCATACACATGAAGATTGCTCCAATTGAAGGAAAGAGCATCCACTTTCCAAGCTGTGGGATGAAACCTTTTGTGCAAAACTTTGGCAGCTGGTGGTTTAGTGGAGAAGCGAACAGATCTATGTCTGGAGTTCCCCATGACACTGTCAATTTCTGAAATACATGAGGATCCAATTTCCACTCGTGGGGATCCATAATTTGTCTGCTCAACACATCTGCTAAGGAGTTCTGTGCTCCCGGCAGAAACCTTGCCCGAAGATTTAGCTGTAAACTGAGAGCAGTCTCCCACAAAATCATTGCTTGCCTGCATAGAGGATAAGAATGTGTCCCGCCTTGCTTGTTGATGTACCACATGACAGTTGTGTTGTCTGTTAGAATCAACACCTGCCCTGGAAGAAGTAAATCTTTGAAAGCTATTAATGCAAACTGGACTGCTAACATCTCTTTCAAGTTGATATGTAGATGTTGTAGTCTGGCAGGCCACTTGTCTTGTATCCACTTTCCATTCAGAAGAACTCCCCAAGCTTTGTCTGAGGCATCTGTCGTTAGAATCTGACTCGCCTCTGGCCGGGTCACAGAGAGTCCCTTGTTTAGGTGACATTCCTGAGCCCACCACAACAATTCCTTTTGAATGCAAGGTATTATTTGAATGACAGTGTCCAAATCCTGGCAGTGCTGTGTCCATACATTTTTGAGATACCATTGTAGCTTCCTCATATGCAGTTTGGCATTGGGAAGCACCAGAATACAAGATGCCATGAACCCCAAGGCTTGAAGGACTGTCCTTGCAGTCAGCCTGGACTGATGAGACAACTGATGAAAGTAAAGGGAAAGATTCTTTTGTTTGTCCGGGGTCAAAAGGCCATCTGGGATGCTGTATTCAGTCTCACACCCAGAAAGCACATGTCCTGAGAGGGTACTAGACTGGACTTTATTTCGTTCACAGAATACCCCAGGCATCTTAGCACTGCTATCACATAATCCAAATGATGAAGAAGCTCGTCCCTTCCTTGAGCCAGAATCAGGCAATCGTCCAAATAAGGATAGATCTGTATTCCTTTTAACCTGAGGAAAGCTATCACTGGAGCCAGAACCTTCGTGAACACTCTGGGTGCAGTAGATAAGCCAAAGGGCAATGCAGAGAACTGATAATGAGAAGTCCCAGCTCGAAGCAGATACTTCCTGCAACTCAGTCTGATAGGAACATGAAGATAAGCCTCCTTGAGATCCAAAGTTACCATCCAATGATCTTTGCCCAGCAGAGGTAAAAGCTGCTGTAACGTCAACATTTTGAACTTGGGAATGTCCAGATAAGTGTTGAGGATAGATAAGTCCAAAATTGGTCTCCACGTGTTCCCTTTCTTTGGTACTAGGAACAGGCGAGAATAAAATCCTAGGCCCACTTCTGGCATAGGGACCGGCTGTATGGCCCCTATTTGGAGTAACAGAGAAATTTGCTTGTGAGCCTCTATTCTTTGTTGAGGAGGAATGTCTGGCATGCCTTTGAAAGGAGGCAAGGTATGGAAATAAAACCTGTAACCTTGGTAAATGATATCCAATACCCATCTGTCTTGGGTAATTAAACTCCAATTTTCTTTGAAAAGTGCCAACCTTCCTCCCAAAGGTGCTGCCAGACGAGAAGGTTCTGGCAGCTGAAAAGGTAGGTCATTGGGTCTGTTTACGAAAGGACTGACCCCTGCCTCACCCGAAGACTGTGCAGGAGAACTCCCTGTTCTAGGCCTGAAAGAGCCCTGAGCTCTGCCCCTGCCACGTCTAGATCTACCCCTAGACTGGGAATCATAAGAAGGATACGTCCACCCCTTAGTAGGCCAATTTCTACTAAACTTTGGAGGCTGAACCTGCAAAAAACTTTAACAGTCTGCATAGACTTAGCCTTGTCTTCCATTTTCTTTAAAACTGCCTCAACAGGAGAACCAAACAACACATCAGATTGTAAAGGAGCATCTAAAATCCTTGTTTTAACATGGTCAGATAAATTCTGATCCCTCAGCCAGGCGTGCCTGCGAAGAACTGACCCAGTGGCAGCCACCCTAGACGAGGCCTGTACAGCATCAAAACCACATTGCAAAGAATGCTTACCCACCTGTTCAGAAACATGTACTAAATCTTGTAACTCTTTACAATCAATACCTTCCAGAGCATCAACCTTAGACTTCAATTGAGAAAGGAGATAATTTTGGTATTTCAACATGTGAAACTGGCAATTCAAAGCCCTCATAGCTAGAGTGGAAGAAGTATAAACTTTCTTTCCCCATCTATCCAAGGCCCTGGCCTCTTTATCTGTAGGAACCGGATTCTTGACAACAGAAGCCTTAACACCTTTAGGCCCCTGACTAACAGTTTCTGGGTCTGCCCTAGGACTCTTAAAAGATACTTATGAGCTTCAGGCACCCTGTAATACCTATCCGGTTTAACAGGAGCAGGAGGCAAAGAATCAGGATTAAGAGAAGCCTCTGTAAAACATCTTCCACCACATCCAAAACAGGAGGTATAGCCAAAGGCCTATGCTGGGGTAAAACAAAATTCCCTAAGCCTTTTCCTGGAATCAGAGAAGTCCTGACCTTCCCACTTAAAATGCTCCCTCATGGAATGAAGAGTTTCTGAAAAGAAAAATCCTCAGGAGGAGAAGCAGAAGGAGTAGAATCATCCACATCAGAATCAGAATAAGGAATACTCCTGCAAGTCTTCAGCTGAAGACTCTGAAACATCCGAAGCCTGCTCAAAACTCCCTAGCTCAGGCTCCACCCTAGGTCTCTTATCAGGAGGGGGCAAAGAACCCTTAATCAAAGTAATCAAATCTTCTGCCATTCTAAGCATATGCTTCTTGGGCACAGTTCCTGAAGAACTAGGGGTGACACCAACTGAAGCTAAACCTGGCCTGCCTCTGGGAGAAGCCTTGGAAACAGAAGGAGAGGGCCTAACCACCCTAGGAAGGGAGGGGAGTACAGTAACCTGAGAAGCCCCATCAGCCTGACCTGCCTCCTGAGAGGCCACATCCTGCAATAACAAAGTCTCTCCCTGGGATCCCAAAGAAACCTCCGGTGGAACCACCGGCTCCACCAACACCTCTAAAGAACCGGCGTCCGGTACGGACGGTTCTTTTAGCCTAGGCTTAACTGCTTTGTCCTTGCGCTTCGAAGAAGCGGTCGGAGCATCCGACGGCATTTTATAATTGCACCGCTTCCGAAGACTAACCTGGCACAATCTAACCTTCTCTTTATAGTGCGCTTATTGAATCTAGCACAAGAGCGACACCCAACAACGTCGTGCTCAGGCCCTAAACAAGGAATACACAAAGTATGATAGTCTCTATGCGGTATCTGTTTCCCACAAGAAATACAATTATTCACTTTTTCTGACATCCGGTAAACCACTGAGGCAAGAAAAACTAAAATATTCTAGCAGTACTTAGCCAACTTTGACTCGGTCTGAAACTCCGAAATCGAACAATTTCAGAACGCCAACCGGCACTTGCAACGCTGCTTCTGCATCGGACCATGCGGCAAAAAAGACTGAGGATATGACGTCGGTCATGCGCATTTGTACCCTGACGTCCTGATGTCAGTCAAATGCGCCTTGACCGACGTCAGCCTTATACTTTGATATTCGGGCCGACCGAGGACAGCGGACTACCCAAGTGTAAGGACTGCAGCAATGTGAGATGAAGAACATCCGTGCTCCTACGGCAGTCAAAGTTTTACCCTCTTGTTTACAGCGGGTCAAGGTGTCCTTTACCTTGGGTCCGAACAAAGAGGACCCATCAAAGGGAGCGTCGGCAAAGGAAGACTTGAAGGCCTCCGCAAAATGACACAGGCGGAGCCAGGCTTATCTCCGTAGAGCAACGCCCGTACCCGCCGCTCTACTCACCCCCCCCGGCTGCATATGAAATGAGCCTCATGGACGAGTTCGATATCGACGACAGGGTAGCCAACTGAGAGCTAACCGTCTGGGCTAACTGCTCAGGCAGGTTACCAGAGAGGGTATCTGAGAGTTCCTTGATCAGGTCCCTCTGAAGTCTAGTGAAGTGCGCAAGGTAATTCAGAGACCTTAATGTAAAGGCCGCTGAAGAAAGGGTGCGCTTCCCGTGCAGTCCATGCTCCTAGACTCCTTATTAGGGGATGGACGGACGTCAAGCCTCTGCCACATCTTGCTGGGTAGCAGATGCCACCACCATAGCATCTACAGCCACACCTTTAGTGAGAAATTCCTTTTCCGGGGGAGCTGACAAAAATTTGTTAGGGCGAGCAGGCACCGGTTCCACAGAATCTGGATGTTCCCATGCCCTTCGAGAGATCAAATCCAGGAGCTCATCGAAGGGCGGAGACACCCAGGAGGTGGAGGGCTGAGCCCCGAAGGCCTTGAGGAACACCGACTCGTCAGAGGAAGGGGGTTTGGTCTGCCAGCCGCCTCGTTGCTTGAGGACTTCCAGGATGTCCGCAAAGGAGACATCATCCGAGGACGACTTGGGGGACACTTCCGCATCATCAAGATCGGTGTCGGAAGTGAAAGACTCGTCAGGAGAGTCGACGTGCTTCCTCTTGCACTGTTTTTTTCTTGGGGGTTCCTCCGAAGACTCTTCAGAGGGACCTCCAGGAAGAGGGGGACCTCCAATGGAGGTGACCTCAGGCCCCAGGGCTCCGCTGTCTTGAGACAGGGGGACTACAAAAGACCCAGTCTCCATGCCTAGGGAAGGTGCCGGGGAGACGGTGGAGGTAGCCAAAGAAGATTTGGCCAAAGCACTCCTCATGGCTCTAAAGGCCGGAACCCCAGAATCCTGGGAAGGTCCAACCCCCAAAGCCATAAAAGCAGACGGCACTCCCGCAGCCGACGCACTGAGAGAGAGGCTCGGAACCAAAAACATCGGTCCCGAAGCGTCACCCCCGGGGCCGACCGAAGAGGTCCGTGTACCGAACTCCGACCCAAAGGCCGGAGTAGGAGTAAGGGTCGGAGCCGACCCGGACACCTCCATCGGCTCCACCAGCACTGACTCCAACGGTGCTGAGGCTGTTGGAGGAGGAACCAAGGCTAAAGGGTGGACCATCGGCTCCGAAGCCGACTGGGCTGGAGCCGAAACTTTTAGTTATGTACTTACCATAACTTTAGATGTTTGGGATCCATCTCGCCTACATTCAATACTGATGGGCTCGGAGCCGATCCCTCGGCTCTGACTCGGCACGCTATGCTATAGAGTGAGGCCTCTTATTTGCTGAGCTATTTCTTATCCCAGGATGCACCACCACTAATCCCCCAGATCTTGTTTGTCCGCATTCATGCACACATGCACAACTTGTTTATATAACACTGTTAGATGTTTCAAGATGAAACAACAGGATTCGGACCTTCTGATATCCTCTGATCTCCAAGGAAGGGGGAAGGAGGGTGGGTTATTGGGAATGTAGGCGAGATGGATCCCAAACATCTAAAGTTATGGTAAGTACATAACTAAAAGATGTTATGTGATCCTATCTCGCCTACATTCAATACTGATGGGACAGCGTCCCTAGCACCTAAATCCTGGGTGGCTCATAGGAAAACACTCCTGAGCACTGTGGAACCAAATGAAGCTCGTCCTCTAGATGCCACATCCAATTTGTAGTGGGAAATGAAAGTGTGCGGGGAAGACCATGCAGCCGCAGCAGAAATGTCACTAATGGCAAGCTTAGAATGAAATGCTATCGAAGTAGCCATAGCCCTTGTAGAATGAGCTTTGACAGAGGTGGTAAGCTCTTTGTTAGAATTAGAATAAGCTTGAGTAATACAGTCCCTGATCCATTTGGCAATAGTGACCTTTGTGACAGCTTTGCCCAATTTATTGTCTGCAAAGGATACAAACAACTGATCTGTTTTCCTTGTTTGTTTGGTCCTATCTAAATAAAAGCGCAACTGGCTGTGGACATCTAATGTGTGGAATATGAATTCCGCTTTGTTAGAATACTTCGGAAAGAAGACTGGAAGTTCTAATGATTGTTGTAGGCAGAAACTAGAACAAACTTTAGGGACAAAGGAAGGATTTGGCCTGAGAGATACTCTGTCTTTGTGAAAAACCAAGTACGGAGGTTTTACAGACAAAGCTTGAAGCTCTGAAACCCTTCTGGCAGAAGTAATCGCCACCAGAAAAGCAGTCTTCCACGATAGAAATTTTAAATCACATGTCGCTGCCGATTCGAAGGGGAAGGAAGTTAAGGCGCGTAACACCACATCGAGATCCCATGGAGGAGCAGGATGAGAAATCGGAGGTCTTAAAAGCGCAGCACCTTTCAAGAAGGTCTTACACAATCTGTTGCTCATTAAAGGTGGGTTTATAGATTCGTGAAAATTGCAAATATTTGCCAATTGAACCTTGATGGTAGAGACTGAAGAGCCTTGATTGAAAAGAGAAGTTAAAAATTTTAGTACTTCTGATACGGGAATAGTGATGGGATCCAGGCCCCGGAGTTGAGCCCAAATAGCAAATCTTTTCCATTTGCTAGAATACAATTTCTTTGTAGCAGACTTGTGGGCCGAAGATAAGATGTGTACAACTTCTGGATCCAATGTATGACTCCTGACTATAGTCGGAAGAGGAGGAGCCAAGCCGTCAATTTTAAGGTGTGTAGGGACTGGTGGAATAGTCCCGACTGATGAACCAAAAGGTCTGGGATCTGATCCAGGAACCATGGACCTTCCAGAGCATACTTCCGAAGATAGGGGAACCATACTTGATGAGGCGAGTAAGGAGCAACTAAGATCATTTTGCTCCCCAAGAGAGACGCCTTTTGGATCACCCTGGGAAGGAGAGGAACTGGAGGGAAGGCATAAAGCAAGCCGGTGGGCCAAGGACGGGCTAGTGCGTCCATGGGGCTCTTCCCCGGAGCCGGGGTGAGGGAGAAGAACTTTTTGCACTTCGCATTTAGAGGAGTCGCGAAGAGGTCGCAACACAGAACTCCCCATTTGCTGAAAATCTGATTTGCAACTGTGATGTTCAGAGACCATTCGTGAGGAGAGAGGATGGTTCTGCTCAGTCTGTCGGCTATCACATTGGACTTGCCTGGGATATGAGTAGCCACTAGAAAGCGTTTGGTCGACACTCCCCATTCCCAAACCCTCATGGCCTCTCTGCAAAGAGGATAGGATCTGGTCCCTCCCTGTTTGTTCAAGTACCAGACAACTGACATGTTGTCTGAGTGAACGGCAATCACGCCCTGAGGGAGGTAATCGTGAAGGGCTTGAAGGGACAGAAGCACTGCCCTCATTTCTAAGATGTTGATATGAAGTAGGGTCTCTTCTGGGTGCCATTTGCCTTGGACTGACCTGCCCAGGGAATGCCTCTCCCCCCACCCCATCTGGGAGGCGTCTGTGGTCAAAGTGGCCGCAGGAGGAGGTGGAACAAAGGGTCGTCCCTGATCCAAATTGGAGGGCACTAGCCACCAGCAAAGGTCCCGTTTTCAGGTTTCCGTGATCCCTATGAGGTGACTGAGAGGGAGTCCCTGAAAGGACCACTGAGCTGAAAGAAGCCACTGGAGAATTCTCATGTGCAACCTTGCCAGGGGAACTAGAAGAACCATGGCGGACATGGATCCCAATAGTTGCAGAACCATTCTGGCTGGGGCTTTGGATCTGGGAAGTAAGGCTCGAACTTGAGCCTGTAGGGATTGTATTCTGTCTGTAGGTAGACAGACCCGCATTCGGTTTGAGTCTATCTCTACCCCTATGAATCTTATGCGTTGAGATGGCCGCAACACAGACTTTGGCCAATTGAAGGTGATTCCAAGGGAATTGCCCAGTGATATAGTGGCTTGTAGGCTCCGCAATAGTAGATGCTTGGAGGTGGCAGTTAGGAGCCAGTCGTCTAGATACGGAAACACCTGGAATCCTAGACTTCTCAGGTGAGCAGTCACGACCGCCAAACACTTGGTGAACACCCTGGGGGCTGTGGTGAGACCAAAGGGCAGCGGAACTGAAAATGACTGCCTCCTAGGCTGAAGCGCAGATGTCTCCTGGACGCTTGATGTACCATGATATGGTAATAAGCGTCCTTGAGATCTATGGAGCACATCCAAACACCTTTCTCCAGCAATGGGAGAATGGTTTGTAGGGTGACCATTCAGAACTTGGACTTTCTGACTGAACGGTTTAGAATGCTGAGGTCCAAAATGGGTCTCAAGTCCCCGGTCTTTTTTGGCACCAAAAAGAATCTTGAGTAAGTCCCTAATCCGATCTGGTCTGCGGGGACCGGTTAGATGACTCCTTTTTGCAGCAGCTTTGAAACTTATGAGGCTGCAGTTTCCCGTTGACTGGGTGGCGGGTCCGGGATTTTTTTGGACTGAGGTGGAGAGTGAGAGAAAGGGATGGTGTAACCTCCGGCGATAATTCGAAGCACCCATCGGTCCTGAGTGATACCTTCCCAGGCTTTTAGGTGCTTTGAAAAACTACCCCCGACTGGCTCCGGAGCTGCACAGTCGGGCAATCCCTCAGGGACTGTGAAAGGCTGAAGAGCCATGAAAGGACTCGCGGTCTCCAGTATTGCGAGGGCCTCTGCCTCCTCTGGGACGGCGTCTTCCGGAAGAATTTCCCCCTCCCCTGCCTCTGGAAGGGGGATCATCCTGCTGTGAGGGGTAAGACTTCCGAGATCTACGGAACCACATTTTCCCTCCTCTTTTAGCCTTGGGGTAAGGCCGAAAGGGAGTGGAAAATCGTGCCCCTACGGCAGTCAAAGTCTTACCTTCCTGCTCGCAGCGGGTCAGTGTGTCCTTTACCTTGGGTCCAAACAGGGAGGACCCATCAAAGGGGGCGTCGGCAAAGGAAGACTTAAAGGCCTCCGCGAAATGACACAGGCGGAGCCAGGCTTGTCTCCGTAGAGCAATGCCTGTACCCGCCGCTCTACTCGCCCCTTCGGCCGCATAAGAAATGAGCCTCATGGACGAGTTTGAAATGGACGACAGTGTAGCCAGCTGAGAGCCAACCGTCTGGGCCAGCTCCTCAGGCAGGTTACCCAAGAGGGTATCGGAAAGTTCTTTAATCAGATCCCTCTGAAATCTGGTAAAGTGCGTGAGGTAGTTCAAGGACCTTAATGTAAAGGCCGCTGAACTTAGGGTGCGCTACTGCGATCCATGCTCCTAGACTCTTTATTAGGAGGATGGACGGACGTCAAAGCCTCTGCTACATCTTGCTGGGTAGCAGATGCCACCACCAAAGCATCTACAGCCACACCTTTAGTTAGGAACTCTTTTTCAGGGGGTGCTGAGAGGAACTTATTAGGACGAGCAGGCACCAGTTCCACAGAGTCTGGGTGTTCCCACGCCCTTCGACAGATCAAGTCCAAGAGCTCGAAGGGCGGAGACACCCAGGAGGCGGAGGGCTGAGCCCCGAAGGCCTTAAGGAACACCGACTCATCAGCAGAAGGGAGTTTGGATTGCCAGCCGCCTCGTTGTTTAAGGGCTTCCAGGATGTCTGCAAAGGAGACATCATCTGAGGACGACTTAGGGGACCCTTCTGCATCATCAAGATCAGTGTCTGATGTAAGAGACTCATCAGGGGAGTCAACGTGCTTCCTCTTGCACAAATTTTCCTGGGGGTTCCTCCGAAGAAGCTTCAGAAGGACCTCCAGGAGGGGGGGGAACCCCAATGGGGGTAACCTCAGGCCCCGGGGCTCTGCTGTCTAAGGACAGGGGGACTGCCAAAGACCCAGTCTCGGTATGCAGGGAAGGAGCTGGGGAGACTGTGGAGGTAGCCAAAGATGATTTGGCTAACGCACTCCTCATAGCCCTGAAGGCGGGACCACCAGAATCCTGGGAGGGTCCCACCTCCGTGGCCACGACGGTAGACGGCACTCCCACAGCCGACGCACCGAGAGGAAGGCTTGGGACCGAAAACATCAGTCCCGAAGCATCCCCCCCGGGGCCGACAGAAGAAGTCCGCGTACTGAACTCTGACTCAAGAGCTGGAGTTGGAGTAAGGGTCGGGCCCGACCCTAAAACCTCCACCGGTTCCACCAGCACCGGCTCCAACGGTGCCAAGGCTGTTGGAGGAGGAACCATAGTAGCAGGGTGGACCATCGGCTCCGAAGCCGAATGGGCTGGAGCCGAAACTAACTTTTGAAACACCGGAGACTGGAAGAGTCTTAGGAGCACCCTGTCGATGTCCGAATCAGACATCTTGGAGGATCTAGATGATACCGATCGGGTCCGAACCGATTTCTCCATCGGCTCCATAGGACTTGGGGACCGGCTCCGAATGGATTCTATTACTATCGGTTCCGAGGGAGATCTCAAAGCAATTTCCCTCGGTGCTGATGAGGACTTCGGCGCCGAAGGGGAAGAGTCTGAGCCGGCAACCCTCATCGGCTCCAATATCAGTGGAGCCGATGAAGGTGACCCGCCTCTCGATGACCCAGTCCTCGGCTCCGAAACCAGAGGGGTCGAGACGGGAGGCATCGAGGCAGACCGTTCCACCCTCGGCTCCGAAGTCCGTGGAGCCGATGGAGAAGCCTGCCTAGGTTTTTTGGCAGTCGGTTCCGACAGACTGGTCGGAGCCGACGCTTTTTTCTTTTTTGAAGGAGAGGAAGAAGAAGATAAAGCCTCCTCGAAGGATGGCTTAATCAACCCTTTTAGAATTAATTTGTTCTTCCTCTCCTGGAGGACTCCCGATGAAAAGGCGTGACACACGCTACATGACTCTTGTAGGTGCTTGGCGCCTAAACAATAAACGCACGAGGAGTGGTCGTCCGTTATGGACATCTTATAACCACACCTCGTGCACTTTTTAAACCCCGAGGGTCTATGCTCTTTAGACATGTCTAATAATCTAGTAAGATTAATAATAGACAAAAACTAGCAGTTTAAAGTTCAAAGTATAAGTTTTTTTTTTTTTTTTTATCAACAATACAGATGCACAAACACAGAAAAAGAGGGTCAAGACCCTCTAACTTAAGCAGGTACTTGACACACAAATAAAACGCTAGAAATAGCAAATAGGGGAAGGCCCCTCTAACTTAAACGGGAAACCTTCCCTTAACAAAAAAACACAAATTCCTCAACAAATATACTCAAACGCACTCGTATCACAACAATAGCTGTTAAAACAGCTTTTGGGTTCAAAATAAGCAAATTCCTGACAGGAAAAGCCTGAATAAAACAGTACTTAGCCCAGCCAAGTTGAGACCACGTCCTAGCTTGTAAGCGGCAAACGAGATCTGGGGGATTAGTCGTGGTGCATCCTGGGATAAGAAATAGCTCAGCCAATAAGAGGCCTCGCTCTATAGCATAGCGTGCCGAGTCGGAGCCGAGGGATCGGCTCCGAGCCCATCAGTATTGAATGTAGGCGAGATAGGATCACATAACATCTAATTTTTTGAAGACTGGAGACTGAAACAGCCTTTGGAGCACCCTGTCAATGTCCGAATCTGACATCTTGGAAGATCGGGAGGAGATCGAACGGGTCCGACTAGACTTCTCCACCGGTTCCGAAGGACTGGGGGACCGGCTCCGAATTGTTTCGATCAAAATCGGTGCCGAAGGAGACTCCATTGTAGTTTCCCTCGGTGCCGAAGAGGACTTCGGCGACGAAGGGGAAGAGTCTGAGCGGACAACCCTCATCGGCTCCGAAATCAGCGGAGCCGATGAAGGTGATCCGCCTCTCGAAGCTCCAGCCATCGGCTCCGAAGCCAGAGGAGTCGAGGCTGGAGGCATCGAGGCAGACCGTTCCGCCCTCGGCTCCGAAGTCCGTGGAGCCGATGGAGAAGCCTGCCTAGATTTCTTAGTGGTCGGTTCCGACGGGCTGGTCGGAGCAGACGATTTCTTTTTCTTAGAGGAAGAAGAAGAGGAAGATAAGGCCTCTTCAAAAGTAGGCTTAATAAGTCCTTTTAAAATCAATTTATTTTTCCTCTCTTGGAGGACTCGAGAGGAAAAAGCGTGACACACACTACAGGACTCCTGAAGGTGTTTGGGTCCTAAACAGTACACGCAAAGGGAGTGATCGTCCGTTATAGACATTTTGTAATTGCATCTAGTGCATTTTTTAAATCCAGAGGGTCTGTGCTCTTTTGACATAATGCCAAACAGTTAGTCAAAAACACTGAAAAATCAGAACAAACACACTTACAGTAAAAAATATAAGTCAAGCAAAGGGTATTGGTCACACAACAGGAGGGCCAAGAACCCTCCAACTAAAACGGGAACTTGATCACCTCACAAACACTACACAAAAAAGGCTACTCACACACGAGGGGAAGGCCCCTCTAACTTAAACGGAAGCCTTTCCCTGTAAAAAAAACAATTTTTACCACAAAAAGTTCAGAAAACTCAGTCATACACAAAGATAGCTGTTAAAACAGCTTTTGGGTTAAGTTTAAGAAATTTTCTGACAGAAAAATCTAATAAAGAAAGCACTTAGCTCAGCCAAGCTCGAGACCACGTCTTTGCTGTGTAAGCGGCAAACGAGATCTGGGGAATTGGTGGTGGTGCATCCTGGGATATAGAATAGCTCAGCCAATTAGAGACTTCGCTCTATTGCATAGCGTGCCGAGTCGGAGCCGAGGATCGGCTCCGAACCCATCAGTACAGAATGTAGGCGAGATAGGATCACATAACATCTGGTCTTAGGTCCCATATTTTCTTTGTATTTAAAAAGAACCTTGAGTAGACTCCAAATTCTAGTTGGTCTTTGGGGACCAACTGGATGACTCCTTCTAGAAACTTGGAAATTTTCAGTACTGCTTGTTCCCATTCACCAGATGGAATGTTAAGAATCACCTTTTTCTTTATAAGAGGACAGGAGAAGGGGATGGAATATTCTCTGGAAATTATGTTTTGCACCCATTTTTCTCTTGTTAATTCAGCCAGGTTTGGGGGTGCATTGATAAATGTTACCCAACTGCCTCCAGAGTGCAGCAGTTTGGCAAATCTTCAAGAACGCTGATGTAGGCCTTTTGGTAAAGGGACCGCAGAAGCCCTGATTGTCTGGTGTGCCTCTGCCTCTTGGGCAAAATTAATTAGCATTCTCTACAGCTCTACCAGATGGAGGTCTATTGCCAAGAAGATCCTGCTAAAAACTCTGTTACTTGTGAAATCACATATTTCCTGCCCTCTGGTTCCTAGAATAGGACCTTGGATGGGGCGGAGAAACAAATTCCTAGGGCACAGAGAATCTTACTACCCTGTTGACTCCTGGGTAGGTTTGGGCCCAAAAAGTGCAGAGCTGTTATAAGGGGCATTGATGAAGGACATCTCAAAACCTCCATAAAATCACAAAAATGCATCCAGGCATATCATTTGAGTGTTAGACTTGTGTCTGCCACTCTGGCAGAGCCATCAGCTGCACTGAGTGAGACGCATGGCTATGTAAGAAGTTGAATGCACACTTGAAGGCTGGGTGTCCATATTTTGGACGTCCGCAGGCAAAACCCCAAAAAGAGACTTGGACATTTATTTAGTCAAGTCCCTCTGAAATCTGACAGCATGAGCAAAACAACTCAATGACCTGAGTGCAAACGTTGATGACAAGTACGTCTGTTTCCCAAATCTGTCCAACGCCCTAGAGTCCCTGTTAGGGGGATGGATAGAGGTACTCTCCTCAGATAATTCCTTCTTTGTGGCTTTCACTACTCCCCTGCTTTCAATCCTTTGGAGCTTGCAAAATTCTGTGTTTTTTTGGGAATGGGCTCAACCACATCAAGGTCCGACTAAGACCATTGTGCCATAAGATCAACCAGTGGATGAATGGGTGGTACCAACCAAGATGAAATTAAGCGAGAACCACAGGCTTCAAGAAATACAGATTTGTCAGGAAAAGGATCTTCAGTGGACCAACCATCTCTCTATTTCATAAATTCAAGAATTTCACCAAAGCTGATAACTCCAAGGGAGACTTGGGTAAACCCTCTCTTTCATCCAAATCTGTATCTTCCATGATAGACTCTGGGGAAGAGTCTAAGTGCTTTCTCTTGCACAAATGTTTCTTGTGAACTGATTCTGTTGGGGAGACAGAAGGTTGAGAGTCAGACTGAGACCTGATGCAGCAAGTAGTTCCAGAGGCCTATGCTACCAAGTGTCCCTGTCCGGCAGGAAAATATGAAAATGGGAGTCACAGGATCCAGTTAGTGTTTGGGTGAAACTAAGCTCTGAGAAAGTAACTTCTGTTTGGGTAAACCCAAAATCCTTTCAACTACCTCAAAAAACAAAGCTACCACTGGAGCAGAGGATCTCGCCAGATCAGAGGAAGAGACAGAAACCCTGACTCCTGGCATCCCCGGCCAAAAGCAGATCTTGGACCCAAGCTGTCTAATACCGATGCCTCTAAGGGAAGAAATAGCTCTGAAAATCTTGGTGTTGAACTTTCTCCCTACATGTTGGCACATACAGTGCAGCTCCAAGTCCCTTCCCGATGCAATGGCATCATTGTTGAAAGGGATAGGGAAGCTGCCTGCATCAAAATCAAAGGAACTGATGGAGTCGCTTCAGAATGGGTCTGATCCAGAATTGTCAGAGCCAAAGGATGTACTGCAACAGGAGAAAGAAGTGGAGAGGCAGGATGGCCAGTGGCAGATACATTCCCTGGGGATGGTATCAATAAAATCCCAAGCTGAATCTACATCCTCGAGAACTTTCTCATAATCATGTCAATGTTGTACTCTGGCAAGCCCTGAGATGACTGGGTAGACCAAGTCACTGAATAATACTTGGAGTATCTTTTCTCCTGCAAGATTGGACAGTGCAATCTGGGGTTCACCAGTTCAGATAAAACCAAGGCTGAGGGGAGGGGCACTTAGGAATGAGAAGTTGTCGGTTCCGATCTCCAAGCTGACTTCTGTGCAAGTCTGACTGGAACTGATGGATCTGAGGATTGTTTAGAGACAGAAAGAGACTTGTTTTTTTTCCTTTTAAGTTTACCTTTTTCTTTCTCCTTCTTGTCTGGGGTCCTTGTCTGAAGACTGAGCCCCGTCTTATTCCTTAGCAGGGGAGGTAGAAGAGGAAGGCCCAGAAGTAGTAGTCCCTGTCTGTGAAGGAAGGGAAAAGTACAATCACCATCAATTTGTCATGGTGAGCTTGTAAGGCTCTTGCACTAAAGGAGGCACAGGAAGACCATAGTCTGTCCAAATGGACAGTGCCCAGGCAATAAACACAAACTGTGAGGATCCTGAGGGGGCAATTTTTACCCAAGTTCTGAACATTTCATAAAGCCTTAGGATTCAGCTATGAAGAAACCAAGAGGTTAAATAGAAAAAAACATAAGGCAAAAAAAAAAAAAAAAAAAAAAAAATATATATATATATATATATATATATATATATATATATATATATATATATATATATATACTACAATATAGTATCAAATATTACAGTCACAGCTTGATGGGTCCTAAAACTCTATAAACAGTAATAACTCGTAGTAAGCAAAAGAACACACTATTTCTAAAGAACATGTTAACCTAATGACAGCTCTAAACTGTTAATATCACACCACTAAGCTATAACTACAAAGATAAAACTAAAGTTGAAGGGAGACTCTTCTCCCAGTACAAAAAGGAGTAAGGTATAGAAGTATTTAACTACTTAACTTTTATTTTCTAAAATTTGAAACACTTTTTAAACGTAAAGGATACGAGCCCTCGAGAAAACGAGTGGAGACTTCAGGTGGCAAATGAGAGCTGATAGACTGGAGTGTGGTACAGGAATTATGGGTGATGGAGAAATCAGTGCCCTGGAACCGAGGAAGCTTCACATTTGGTGTCAAGGTAGGGTCCGATTGGATCCAATGTTCCATATGTTGGATCAGACAAAAATAGATGACGTTGGGTCTATTAATATAGAAGGGTTTTAACAAGCTTGAACTACATTAAGACATGAAATGTCCTTTTCCTTTAGTAGTAGCTCTGGCTGCAATCCCAGTGATGCAGAATGTTTTAGTAGCTTACCTAGTGGCACCCAAAGGTGTCTATTTATTGCCTGCAAAGAACACCTTTTGCAGATGCTGTAAACCCTCTTTAGTGGAAAAACGCTAATTTTATGCAGAATGAGAGGCGCACAGAAGACAATGTGTGGAAGGGCCAATACTGCAAACCATAAGTAGCTCTAATCCTTATGGGGGGGGGGGTGAAGTTGTATAGGCACTGAAACATGGATCTGCTGTCACACTTTCTTCTCATGTGCTCTGGATGTCAAAGTATCACTGAAAAATCCCTAACTTTTCCTATATGCTCATACCACATATAGAAATAGTACATTTTTAATCAGTCCACTGATCCCATTTACAAACATAAAGAAATAAGGGTTTCTAGTGAACTTCTAGCAAGATATATTGCCAAAAAGATATACACAAATATGACTGCACCAGCGCTATGAATTTGTAAAAGGAGGGTTCCAGTCTGTAATACCAAAGATCACATTTCAACATGTGATTCTGATCCAAGGCAGCTGACCAAAGCACAGCTTGAAATATGTGGCCAGGTATGAGAATCCAATGACTCACACTTCTTCCTTTAAAGAATAGTTCTGGAACTAGGAGCCTGACTATTCCCTCAGAGATTACAAGTATAGAGCTAAGTAAATTAAGTCACTGTAGGGAAGTACATGACATGCGTCCAAATGCATTAGTGGACAGCAAAGCAAATATAAAGTGGACTTAGTAATGAACTCAATATATGATGGATTTAAGATCCCTGGGTGGCTAACCCATACAATGTCCCATTAAATGAAAGAAAACATTGACACACAGGACAAACTGGATATCAGCAGGACAGTGAAAAAAATGAATAAAACCCGCATTGAAACAACATCAGTGTGCATATTATAAACCTTTTTAAACTGGCATACAGTGGGCTATGATATTTGGATCTGCTCCACTGATGATAAAAATGAGATGACCACCAGGGGAATGGTCTCATAATTCACACCAATGACACCAAGCAGACTGAAAAAGAAGTTTTGTACTCACCATAACGTTCCATGTGAGTTGTTCACCTCGCCTTCATTCTTACAAATAGGTTCGGAGCCGATCCTTCGGCTCCGAGTTGGCCGCTTTCACAAGCTTGACGTTTTCGAGTAGCTCGAAGCCAAGTCTCTATCCCATGATGCTCTCTGCCTCACCTCAGATCTAGTTTGCTGTTCCCAATATATACAACATAAAAGACATGAGTATAACTCCAGCTGGAGTATGAGATCCTATACAAAGGCCCACCAGACTTCAAATCTCTAACTTGTTCTTCGAGAAGCCTGGAGGGGGTAGGCAGGGGGGGGCGGATGTAAGAATGAAATTGAGATGAACAACTCGCATGGAACGTTATGGTGAGTACATAAATTCTTTATGTGAAGTTGTTCAATCTCACCGTTCATTCTTACAAATGGGTAGCGTCCCAAGCACCATTTATCCTGGGTGGCTCACGGGAGTATATTCCTGAGGACAGTGGAATCAAAGGAAGTCCTGTCCCTGGAAGCCTTATCTACTTTGTAATGCGTAATGAAGGTAAGCGGTTTTGAGCAAGTGGCAGCTGCGCATATTGTGTCTAATGGCAATCTAGCCATGTATGCTGAAGAAGTAGAAACAGCCCTTGTGGAGTGCACTTTCACTTTATATTCTGACAGTTGATTCACAGAAGAATATGTGAATTTTATACAATCTGTTAACCATTTGGAAAGTGCAACTTTTGACACAGGTTGCCCTTTCTGAATGAGAGACAAAAAGATGTTCTGATTTTCTTAATTCTTTGGTTCTATTTAAATAGAATCTGAGTTGTCTTTGTACATCACGTTTATGCAACATATACTCCTACTTGCTGGAGTGGTTACTGAAGAAGGTTGGTAGTTCAATTGTTTGATTTAAATTAGCCTAAACATACCTTTGGAAGGAAGGATGGATTAGTCCGGAGCGACACTCTGGGTGAAAAATCAAGTATGGGGGTTTGATAGATAAAGCCTGTAGTTCAGACAACCTGCGTGCTGATGTAATGGCCACCAAGAAAATGGTTTTCCAAGACAGGAATTTTAGTTGGCAGGAAGATGCTGGCTAAAATGGAGGAAGAATAATCCTAGATAGAACAAAATTTAGGTTCCAGTGAGTGAAAGGTTGTCTTACTGGTGGTCTAAGATGTATGGTTCCTTTCAAGAAGGCTCTACATAACCTGTGAGAAATAAGACTTGAGCCTTCCGATCAGAGTGAAAATTAGAAATTGCAGCCAACTGAACACGTATGGTAGCTGCTGCAGCACCTTCATTAAAAAGTTTAGTCAAGAACTCTAATATGCTAGCAACTGGGGCAATATATGGGTCCATTATTATTTTGAATCTCTTCCACTTGCTGACGTATAACTTTCTGGTTGAGGCCTTGTGGGATGATACAAGGATATGCTGTGCTTCCGAGGAAAGGTTGTGGGACCTGGCTATGTTGGAAATCAGAGCAGCCAAGCTGTCAATTTGAGGGAGTGAAGTGAAGGATGGAGAGCCCCTGACGAATGTGTCAGCAGATCTGGAACTGGGTCCAGAATCCAAGGTTCCTCCAATTGGTAGAGTCGAAGGAAAGGGAACCAAATCTGTCAAGGCCAACAAGGGGCTATCAGAATTGCACTCTTTCCCAAGGCTTTGGCTTTCTGCAGAAATTTTGGAATTAGAGGAATGGGTGGAAATGCATATAGAAGTCCAAGGGGCTAAACGTGGATGAAAGAGTCCCTTGGGTTTTCCCCTGGTGGGGAATTCAGGTCAAAGTAGCTTCGGCATTTGGCATTCATGGGAGATGCAAACAGGTCGCAACAAGGCTTGTCCCATCTGCAGAAAATCCTTTTTGCTACCTCGTGTTTGAGGGACCACTCTTGCGGCATCAGAATAGCTCTGCTTAGTTTGTCTGCGATCCTTTTGGATTTCCCTTGGATGTGAGTCGCTATCAGAAAGTGCCCTGTGGATACAGCCCACTACCAGACTCTTACGGCCTATCGACATAGAGGATAAGACTTGGTTTCCCCTTGTTTGTTGATATACCAGACTACTGACATGTTGTCGGTCTCAACCGCAATTGTTCCCAGAGGAAGAGAGTCCTGGAAGTACTGCAATGCCAAACGTACTGCTCTCATCTCCAGAACACTGATGTGCAATTGTGACTGTCTCTGACCAGGTGCTTTGGGCTGTTCTTCCCTGAACCCCCCCCCCCACCCTATCAGAGAAGCGTCCATGGTCACTGTGGCTGATGGTGGGGGAAGAACAAATGAGCGACCTACTGTGACATGGTGGCTAGTCAGCCACCATTGTAGATTTTTTTTGCATGAATCTGTAATGACTATCAAGAATGACATCAGAAGTTGTTGGTAAAACCATTGGGTGAAAAGTAACCACTGAAGTGTTCTCATGTGCATGCGCCCTAGAGGAACTGCTATGAGAGTTGCTGCCATAGTACCTAGCAGTTTTAAAATTTGAGAGGCTGGTACTTTGTTTTGTGCCATAATGTCTGATGCCAGTTGCCAAAGTGTGACTATACTTTCTAAAGGCAGTTTTATCATGGCGGTGGTGGTGTCTAAATCTGCTCCTATAAAGGAAATACGCTGCGATGGTGACAATGCAGACTTGTAAACATTTATAGTAATTCCTAACTGGGAACACAGTTTTAGAGTGAGGTCCCTGGATTGAACTAGTTGATGCCTGGCGGTGGCGCTGAGGAGCTAGTCATCCAGGTATGGAAACACTTAGAATCCTAGATGTCTCAGGTGAGCCGTAACCACTGCCATGCATTTGGTAAACACTCTGGGGGCTGTTGTGAGACCAAAGGGCAGTGCTCTGAACTTATCATGACTGGCTCCTAGCCGGAAATTCAGGTGATCTCTGAATGGTCTGGCCATTTTGACATGATAGTATGCATCCGTGAGATCTATAGAGCACATCCAGTTGTCCATTCCTAGAAACGGAAGAATCGACTGAAGTGTGATCATCTGGAACTTCTCTTTCTTTACAAAAGTGTTGAGTTTGAGGTCCAGGATGGGCCTCCAGTCCCGTTTTCTTTGGAAATGAAAAGAATCTTGAGTAGGTTCCAGATCCTATCTGGTCTGCCGGGACTGGTTGGATGACTCTTTTTCTAGCAACCTTTGAATTTCTGTGGTTGCTTGATCCCTGAGACTGGGTGGAATGTCTGGGATTTTCTTTCGTTCGGAGGGTGGTTCTGTGAAAGGAATGAAATATCCTCTGGATATAATACTTTGTACCCAAGAGTCTTTTGTAATTTTTAGCCAGGCGTCTAGATACAAAGGCAAGTGACCCCTGACTGCCTCCAGTGTAGGGCAGGTGGGCCTCTTGTCAGGAGCGCTGGTAGGGCTTCCCAAAGAACTGATCCTTGTCACCCTGGTTTTGCGGACCCCCTCTGCCACCTGGGCGGCGTCTTCCATTATTGTCCCCTCCCCTGTCCCTGGAGGGGGGAGGTTCACTGCATGTGTTCTGAAAGGCTCCTTGGGAACCACATTTTTCCTCCCTTTTGCCCTTTGGGGTAAGGTCTAGTAAGGGTGGAAAAATGGACTCCTACGGCAGACAGAGTCTTTCCATCTTGTTCACATCTAGTGAGGATCTCCTTGACTTTAGGCCCGAAAAGGGATGAGCCATCAAATGGGGTATTAATAAAGGAAGACTTGAAGGTTGCTGCAAAGGAGCAAAAGCACATCCAGTAATGTCTCCAAAGAGCTATTCCTGAACCCGCTGCCTGGCTCGTACCATCAGATGCATATGAAATGAGACACATGGACAAGTTAACTACAGAGTTAAGGGTACTGAGTTGGGATGTCACCTTATCAGGAACACCCTCAGCTGCAGTACTCTGTAGAGCATCTCCAAGCTCTTTAAGGAGATCTCTCTGAAGTCTGGTAAAGTGTGTCAAATAGTTGAGCGATGGTATAGCAAAAGTCGCTGAACTAAAAATGTTTCCCATACCTGCCCATAATCCTGGAATCTCTATTAGGAGGATGGACAGTAGAAGAGGTTTCAGACATCTCTTTCTTAGTGGCCGCTACCACCGCTATTTCATCAACCGGCACTCCTTTGGTAAGAAACATTTTGTCCAGCGAAGAGGTAATAAACTTGTTGGACCTCTGAGGGACAGGTTCCACAGTATCAGGAGACTCCCACGCCCTTCAAGCAAAAAATTCTATTAATTCATCGAAGGGTGGAGTCACCCAGGAGGTGGAGGGTTGAGACCCAAAGGCCTTCAGAAGCACTGACCCATCATCAGTAGGGTTAATGGACTGCCAGTCACTCCTCTGTCTTAGGATCTTTAAGATATCAGCGAAAGAGATATCCTCCGAGGGGGACCGTGTGGTCCCTTCTGACTCCTCTAAGTCAGTGTCTGATGTGACAGACTCCTGAGGGGAATCTAAATGCCTCCTCTTGCAAAGCTTCTTCTTGGGAACCTCATCAGCGGGAGCTTCTGGTGAAGTCTCATTAGAACATGGGCCACCCAATGGGGCTACCTGAGGCTCTGGGTCTCTACGCTTTAAGAGGACCTGTGATGCAGAGGTAGAACACGACACTTTCAGGGATGAGGAAGAAGGTCCTGATGAAGTGGGTGTCTTTGGAGACATAACTCTCCTCATGACATCGAAAGCCCCTCTGCTCCAATGTGAGGAAGCAGCTGGTTCTGAAGAAGATGGCAACTTCCCCGGCACCGAAACAGTGGGCTCCGAACCAGAGGAAGGAACTGAGCTCATCCGTGCAGAAGCTCCGAGAGGAAGGGTCGGAACCGACCCATCAGTTCGACTCCCTCCCCCGGAGCCGACCGGACTCCTCAATAGGCACCAAAGTAGTCTGAGTAGACGGAGCCGATGGCACTGGAAGAGGCCATGGCTCCGAGGGCTCCACAATCATCAGTTCTACCTCCTCTGGCTCCGAAGGCCCGGCACGAAGGAGGAGCAGACACATTAGGCAAGGACGCCTTCGGCTCAGAGACCGGTTGGGCCAGAGTTGACAACAATTTGGCTAATGCCAGGATCTGGAGGAGCCTCTGCACCACTCGGTCTACATCCACATCAGAGAGGCTCCTAGAAGAACAAGTGGAAGGGATGGATGAAGCCACCGATTATAAAATTGGTGAGTTCAAAACTTCGAAGACCGGCTCCGAAAAACTTGCTTGATGCTCGGTTCCATAGTCTGTGGAACCAGCAACTGCACCTTCTCAGCTAATTTTGGAGCAGAAGGCTTCAAAGAAGCTTTCGAAGACTTAGATCCCCTGGAAGATTTAGAAGTCTGGTCAGCCTTATCAAGAGAGTCCTGAAAATCAGGTTTCAACAAACTTCTATCCACTAACTTTCTCCTACATTCTAACAAGACCCTGCTGCTGAATAAGTGACAAATATAGCAGTCCTCCTGAAGATGGACTGCACCCAGACAGTATACACAAATCACATGTAAATCAGTAATGGAATTTTTTGTCTGCAGGACATTTCTTAAACCCTGACTTCTGTTTCTCTCACTTTTTGATCAGCCATAATGTAATGGTTGATGGCAATATCTATCTATTTTTATATATATATATATATATATATATATATATCTATAAACTGCCTAGACAAACAAACACACTGGCTAGGCTAACACTACACACTAAGAAAGTTAAACAGCTATAAACAACAAACACTCTAAACGGTTAAACAGTTAGAGTTAAACAGCTAAAGGGATTAGGGACTAACTAAAATATGGCCAATGACAGGCCTAAGAGCAGCCGCTCTATAAACAAATTTCTTCTCACAGAAAATAAGCCAAAGAAAAAGACCAAGTACTAGCCTATCATTAAACTAGCCAAAAAAAACACACACACTTCCTGTAATATTCTAATAAAGATATATTGAATAAATTTAGAAAAGAAGTAAATACTGGCCTGAGCTCCACTCTCGACCTCTGATCTGTTGCAGAGGCAAACTAGATCTGAGGTGAGGCAGAGAGCATCACAAGATAGGGACTTGGCCTCGAACTTGTGAAAGAAGCCGACTCTGTGCCGAGGGATTGGCTCTGAACCCATTTGTAAGAATGAATGGCGAGATTGAACAACTTCACATATAATGTTCACATGAATGAATAATCAACTCAAAAAAAAAATGAAGTTTGGTCTGAACAGCATGCAGGAAATATGCACTGTTACCCCTGTGCCATGAGCCCACACCATCCACAACCAAAAATAATCTTCTCACTGAACACCCAACTAATTAGGTTTTTTGGGCTAGATTCCCAGACCGTTTCTCCATTTCCATCTGGATTCAGTGCCTTCTAGTGCTCCTTTCCCCTCATTAACTGCACTTTAACTGTTCTATTCTTGAGAAGCAAGTCGAACAACTATAAACACAAATGGCAATGTATAGCAGGGCAGTCTGGTCAAGAAAAAAAGTGAACATTAAGCAGCTAGTCACCATTCACAGTAAATATCTTACTAATGAATGCATAAATAAATACGGTAACAAATTTGAAATGTCAGGATCCATTAGACTGAGTCCTGTACAGTGGACACTGAATGGCCAAAAGATTGGACTTACATATGCTAAGTCGAAGATGCCATTTCTTTGAACATTCCCTTTTCTCTGAGATATGGTAATCTTGAGGTTGGTATAAACAAATTTGAGGGGTGGGGTAGTAGGGGTGCAGAGGAGCGTGCCTGTACTCCAAAAAGAAGTTTTAAGGAGAACAGACATTTTTGAGATTCACTCTTTTCCTGTGTTTACAGTCTTTTTTTTTTTTGTTTGGCTATTCAGCACTCTTTATTTCAAGTGCTGACATTTCATTAGGGAGCCATAAATACAAGTACTTCACTTAATGCAGTTGGACTTTACAATTAATGGTTAAATATGCAAAGAAAAATACAAACAGAAAGAGTAAACAGAAAAGAATAACGAGTCTGAACAGACCAGATATGTAAAGAGGCAGCTGTCTAACCATCTAAAGCTTTCAAACCTCTGTCTAACTAGAAGAGTTGCTGGATTCTATCTACACTTTTTGAATTCTCAACACATAATATACACAGAAACAAATGCAGAAATAAACCCACTGGTACATTGTAGGAAGTCTGTCCATGCTCAAAAAATTCCTGTCCAACACTCACTGCAAACAGAAAAAAAAAATTCTCACCATAACGTTCCATATGAGTTGTTCATCTCGTCTTCATTATCACTGATGGGTTTGGTGCCAATCCTCGGCTCCAACTCGGCCAAATGCTAAACCTCGAGGTCTTCAATCAGCTCGTGGCCTGCTCCCTATCCCATGATGCACTGGTGCTACACTCATATTTTGTTTGCTGCCAACTAACTGACTAGATAAGTTCCCCCCAAAAATGAGCATCCAAGGATACACTAGATAAGGGCTAAAGACAACCCAACTTCTTTCAACTTCGCAGTCCTCAAGACACTGGTACGGGGTAGGAGGGTGGGAAGTAAGAATGAAGGTGAGATGAACAACTCACATGGAACATTACGGTAAGTACATAACTTCTTTATGTGACGTTGTTCCATCTCCCCTTCATTCTCACTGATGGGTTAGCGTCCCAAACACCATCTTTCTTGGGTGGCTCACGGAAGTTTATTCTTCAGGACAGTGGAACCAAAGGAGGCCCTGCCCATGGAGGCCTTGTCCAATGTGTAATGACCGATAAAGGTATGAGGTCTAGACTATATGGCTGCTGCACAAATGGAATCTATTGGTAGTTTGGCCAGAAAGGCTGAAGATGTGAAAACAGCTCTAGTAGAATGGAGCTTTATTTTTTTATGTTATGGTGAATGGGCAGAATTGTATGTAAAAGAGATGCAATCTGATGACCATTTTGACAAGGTGGTTTTTACCACTGGAGCACCTTTCTTTGGGTCTGAAAACGAAACAAAGAGCTGTTCTGATTTTCTAAAGTCCTTAGTCCTGTGTAAATAGAATCAAAGCTGCTTACAGATGTCCAACTTGTGCAGTGTATGTTCCATCTTATTAGAATAATTAGAGAAAAAAAACAGGTAATTCTATAGTCTGGTTGAGATTTGTCTCAACATACCTTAGGTAAAAAAAGATGGATTTGTCCTAAGAGAAACTCTTGTCATTGTGAAATATTAAATACTGAGTTTTTATGGACAAGGCGTGCAACTCTGAAACCCTCCAAGCTGATGTAATAGCTACTAGAAAAATGGTTTTCCATGATAGATATTTCAGGTCACAAGATGAGGCCGGTTTGAATGGGGGGTAAAATGATATGAAAAAGGACAAAATTTAGATTCCATGGTGTAACTGGGGACCGAATAGGGGATCTCAAATGAGAGATGCCCTTTAGAAAGGCTTTGGAGAGTCTGTGGGACATGATATTAGACCCTTGACAACAAAGGTGAAAATTAGAGATTGCCGCTAACTGAACCCTAATGGTTGCAGCAGCTGCTCCTTCATTGAAATGTTTGGTCAAAAACTCTAAAATGGATGAAATTGAGGCTAGATATGGTCAATATTGTTTTGAGATGCCCACATAGAAAATCTCTTCCATTTACTAAGGTATAGCTTCCTGGTAGATGATTTATGGGTGGATATTATAATGTGCTGTGCTGCAGCTGAGAGATTTTAAAACCTGGCTATTCTGGGAACTGGAGCAGCCAAGCTGTCAATTTAAGGGTGTGAAGTGTTGGATGAAGAGCCCCTGATGAATGAGCCAGAAGATCTGGAACTAGGTCAAGGATCCAAGGTTCTTCCAATAGATGAGTCTTAACAAAGGGGACCCAAATCTGACGAGCCCAGTAAGGGGCTTATTAGAATAATGGTCCTTCCCAGAACCTTTGCTTTCTGTAAAACTTTGGGTATCAGTGGAAATGCATAAAGGAGACCCGGGGGCCAACTGCATGCAAGCGCGTCCCTTGGGGAATCTCCCGTAGGGAAGATTAGGGTAAAATAGTTGCTGCATTTCATGTTCATTGGGGTTGCAAAGATGTCGCAGCAAGGCTGGCCCCATCTGTGGAATATCCTTTTTGCCACTTCTTGTTTCAGGGACCACTCATGAGGCAACAGAATTGCTCTGCTCAATTTGTCTGCTATTACACTGGACTTCCCTGGGATGTGCATTGCTATCAGAAATTGCTGGGTGGAAGTTGCTCAATGCCATACTCTCAGGGCCTCTCGACATAGGGGGTAAAATCTGGTTCCTCCTTGTTGTCTTATGTACCAGACCACTGACATTTTGTCCGTCTGAATTGCAATAGTTCCTAGAGGAAGGGAGTCTTGAAAGGAGTCTTGAAAGGACTGCAATGCCAGAAGTACCGCTCACATCTCTAGGACATTGACATGCAGATGAACCTCATGTCGTTTCCACGTGCCTTGGGCAGTTCTTCCCTGATAATGCCCCCCAACCCTATCAGGGAGGCATCCGTGGTCACAGTGGCAATGGAAGTAGGTAGAACAAAGGGGCAACCTATTGTTACTTGATGAGATGTTAGCCACCAGCAAAGGTGGTTCTTGCATGAGTTTATCAGGATTTGATGAGACATCAGAAGTTCCTGAAAGGACCATTGTGTGAACAGAAGCCATCATAGTATATGCATGTGCATTCGACCTAAAGGAACTTCAATGAGTGCTGCTGCCATTGTTCCCAATAATTTGAGCACCACTGAAGCTGAGGCTTTTTCTTTTGCTAGAATAACTAGGACCTGTTTTCGTAAAACACAAACCCTTTCCGGTGGAAGTTTTACAGTCATGGAAATCTATATCTGCCCCTATAAAGACTGTACGTTTGGATGGCGATAAGGCAGATTTTTCTGAGTTTATGATAATCCGCATTGACTGCAGAGGTTTAATGTTCTCCCTTGCTAGTATGAGTTGATGCCTAGTGGTGGTGAGGACACAGTCGTCTAGGTATGGAAACACCTGGAATACTAAATGTCTCAGGTGAGCCGTGACTACTGCCATGCATTTGGTGAACACTCTGGGAGCTGTAGTGAGACCAAAGGGCAGAGCTCGAAAATGGTAGTGATTGGCTCCCAGCCGAAAGCACAGATGATGTCTGGATGGCCTGGCCATTTCGATGTGATAGTATGCATCCTGGAGCTCTATCGAGCACATCCAATTGTCTTTCCCGAGAAAGGGAAGTATCGACTGTAGCGTGACCATCTGAAATGTTGTCTTTTTTACAGATTTGTTTAGTCTGCTGAGGTCCAAAATGGGTCTCCAGTCCCCTGTTTTCTTTGGAACTAAAAAGAACCTTGAGTAAGTTCCGGATCCTCTCTGGACTGCCGGGACTGGTAGGATGACTATTTCTACCAACCCTTGAATCTCCATGGCTGTTTGTTCCCTGTGCCTGGGTGGGACATCTGGGATTTTTCTTACAAGGGGTGGTGGGGTGGCAAACGGAATGGCGTATCCACTGTATATTATGCTTTGTACCCAGTGATATTTTGTTATGTTTAGGCAGGCGTCTGGGTACAGAGATAAGTGTTCCCTGACTGCCTCCAGAGATGGACAGGTGGGCCATCTTTCTGGAGCACTGATAGGGCTTTCCAAAGAACTGATGTCTGTTGTCCTGATTCTGCAGACCGCTCTGCAGCGTGGGCATATTCCATTATTACCCCCTCCTCTGCCTCTAGAGGGGAGTTCACCACAAGTGTCCTGGAAAAGTTCCTTGGGTTTTATGAAACCACATCCCCCCTTCTGACCTTTGGGGGTACCGTCTGGTAGGGGTGGAAACATGGAGTCCAACAGCAGACAGAGTCTTCCCATCCTGCTCATTCCTGGTAAGCGTTTCCTTCACTTTGGGTCCAAACAGGGAGGAGTCATAGGGGTGTTCACAAAGGATGAGTTAAAGGGCTCCACAAAGGAACATAAGCGTATCCAGGAATATCTCCTAAGAGGAATTCCTGTACCCGTTGCCCTGCTCGTTCCATCAGCCACGTAAGAAATCAGATGCATGAAAGAGCTTACAAGGGAATTTAGGGTAACAAGCTTGGAAGTTTTCATCTGAAACTCCTGCAGCTACTGCACCCTGTTGAGTATCTCTCAGTTGTTTAAGGAGATACTACAGGTTCTGTAATTCAAAGACATGTTTGGCTCAGGACCAGATCAAGTTAAGGCTGAACTACTAGATGCTGCATTGGAGAAGGAATTCTTTTTTGGTCCATCACCTGAACAAGTTTTTGAGAAACTGGACAGAAAAGGAAAACAATTTTAATTGGTGGTACGATAATCAAGAAAGGCTGACTTTATTTGCAGATATTATTTTGTACCTAATAAACCCAGAAAATGAGACCTCAGTGCTGTGGAACATTTTGAGACCATTTCAAGTCTTTTTGGGATATAAAATTAATTAAGATAAAACAAAGGCTATAGCCATAAATTATGTACCCATACGAACTGGTTCAGCAACATCCATATTTATGGGGACACGATACGATGAAGTATTTACAAGTTTGGATTAAAAAGGCTTCTGTTATGAAAGCTATGGATATGTGGGAAGAGACTAATCAAAAGACAAAGAAAAACTGAGAAACTGGAAACTATTTATGAATATGGACAGTAAGATATTAGTGTCCCTTTAGTCTTGTACACAGGTCAAGCAAACTTTTATCAACCCTAAGAGAAGTTGTGGACAATAATAAAGAACTGAAGGAATTTATCTGTGAGGGAAAGAGGGCAAGAGTTAAGTGGGATAAACTGATCCATCCAATAGAACAAGGTGGTTTAGATTTACCTGATTTGATTAATTTGATCGAGTACAATGCCCCATTTGGCATGTACCTCACTAGACACCTACAACAACTGGAGAGGCTGGAAAAATACCTTACAAAGGGGATCTTAGGCCTTAAACACTTGTCCTATATGGACAGACTCAAAAAACTCCAACTATTCTCCGTCTCATATTGCCTACTTAAGAGGCGATCTCAGCTTGACTTACAAAGCCATGTCTGACCCAGCACTTAAAAATGCTACATCTCAAGAAATCCCAGTCCCTCCACACTACACACTCCAGAGACCTCAACCTCATTACCACAATCAACAGAACAAGAAGGAGGGACAGGTTCATAACCCAGAGACTGCCCATGCTATGGAATACACTTCCCATACATGTCAAGTGCTGTGCCTCACTGGCCCTGTTCAAGAGAAATCTTGATTAGTGGATGGGAAATAGAAATTCACCCCCAGGGATCACTCCAGTGGCTCTACTTGACAGAGGCACTGGGAACTAAGGTTGGGTGGCACGATGCCAGGGTAATCCTATGGGCTAGGCTTGTTACGGCTCCAGGGCCATTAGCCTAGTACACACCTATGTACCTATAAAGGGGTATTTTAGA
The DNA here is from genome assembly GCF_019279795.1 of Protopterus annectens. Lineage (NCBI taxonomy): Eukaryota > Metazoa > Chordata > Ceratodontiformes > Protopteridae > Protopterus > Protopterus annectens. The sequence continues at coordinate 899,271,016 of NC_056746.1, forward strand.
GCTACACAGTTAAGGCTCATACACATAACAGACAGAAGGTTACAATTCATAGTGGAAAGGTACAAAAAAGATGAAGCAAAGGGGGAGTTCAAGAAACAGAGAGAAAGAGAAAGTGGGATTCCAGATTCAGATCCTTATGTTGAATAACAGCAAGCACAGACAATATTATATTCATAAAGCAGCACAAAGTATTCTAAGAACTAAGCCAATACAAGAATGGAAAAAGATTTTGCTAATATGAATGACTTCAAGTTAGGGGTATAGACAAACAGGCAACGGGGCTGGAATTTACTGGAGAAACCTGGCAAAGGAACCAAGACAGGCTAAAGGCTGCCTTCCCTATGGCTTGATCTCAGAATGCAAGGACATAGAAAAGGATAGGTAAATTTTAACTGAATGACCTGCTCTGGTAGAGTTTTTGTTGAATCTTTAACAGAAACAGCTATTAAAAAAGGGATAATTAGTAGAGCATACAAACTACTGCACAATGACTATAACTTAATTATTTACTTTTCTCTGTTTACTGGTAATACCCATTTTCAGTGGAGGCCCGGGGAGAAAGGCTCCATTTGCTTACATTACATTATACTAAGTTCCAGTTAAACACAGAGTAGTTACATTTATATTTACATTTATACATGAACAGTAGTTACACTTACAGATTCTAAGATTTTGCAGAGGTAGAAGTTATTAAACAGAAAAAACTCATATGCAACTTAGTGGATTGTACAGGCAGCAATTATGTACAAAAATAATTTTGTCATTTCAGTGAGAAGTTGAGAGTATTCTGTTTATGTAGAGTATTTGGAGGGTATCATACGGTGAAGACAAACTCTTAACCTTGTGATGAGCATGTGCAGGACCAGGATTGGTTACAATGTTGTTTAACCACCGGTTTAAAATTACTGACTTTGCCAGAAAGTTTTATTTGTGTGGGGATAGTACTCCAGAGTTCAGCAACATACTGGGAGTAGAGTGAGTCTCCTGCAACATTATTTGACTTATCTGTAAGTAATACGAACTTGCTACTAAAGAGAAGGTCCCTTGCTGCACAGTAGGGCAGTAATACGTTTTGTAGAGTATGGCATTGTGCTGGATGATGAACGAGTTTGTGTGCTGTAGTTAGTTGTGAATATGTTAGGTAGTTGTGTAGTTCAAGCCAGTTTAATTTCTTTAAACTATGACAATGGTGGGTCCTATGAGGGACACTAGTGGCAAAATTAGCTATATTAGCTAAATTAGGAGGCATGGTGGTGCTGCGGTAGCGTTGTCGCCTCACAGTAACACTTTGTCCTGTTCAATTCTTAGCTAGAGCGTCTTCTGTGTGGAGACATGCGTGAATGGGCGTACCTTCGTTGAAGGTTGTGCGTCAGGGCCAGCAACTCGGCACATAAAAATCTACTGCCAATCATTAGCGGACCGGAGTTCCGCTGTGGCGACCCCTAACCGGGAAAAGCCGAAAGACACAACAACATTTTAGCAGGACATACGTTTCTTTGAGTATCTTTCAGGTTTGTTAGGATAGGGGTGATGTACAAGAGAGTTGACAATAAGTAGGTGGTGGCTATTGTTTTTCTTGCAGTATCTGCAAAAATCCATTGATCCTTTAAAAGAAGCCTAGTTTCTGGTGTGTAGATTTAATGGTGTGCAGTATATGCTGGTCATATTTGAGACTGTCATCTATTATAACGCCTAGAAGTTTACTGTGAGTTACAGTTTCAATGACAGCATTATTTGCTGACTTTATGGTAAAAAAAAAATTGATTTGATTTTTGGCAACTTTTTGAGGTAAAAAAGCATTAACTTAGTTTTCTTTGGGTTGAGCAGGAGGTTTGATTCTTTGAGGCAGGTTTCTACAAAGCAGAAAGATTTCTGAGTAATGTCTTGCAGCTCTTTTATCATTGAAGTTGCACATATTAATGTTGAGTCGTCTACATACTGAACTAGCAAGGTGAGTGGAGGTGTGAAGGTCATTAATAAATATACTAAATAGGAGAGGATCCCAGACAAAGCCCTGAGGGACACCTGCAGTAACTGGTTGAGAGGACGAGTAGGTTTGTTGCCTTCCAGATAGTTAACTAAACCACCAGAAAAAAGAGTATTGTGAAAGTCCTATTGAGGAGAGTCGAAAGAGCAGTTGCTGGTGCAACACAGTATCAAATGCCTTTGACAAGTCTAAGAACATGGTAGGCACAAGCAAACCATTGTTTCTATGCTGGCTTATTATATTCGTAAAATGTAGTAAAGTAGCAGTGGTGCTGTGTTAGGGCCTAAAGCCATGTTGTGTTTCCGAGAGCAGGTTTATTGGAAGTTAAGTACTGCATAGGCTGCATATGGATGCATTTCTCTAATATTTTGTAGAGGGGGTGGAGAATCACTGTTGGTCTGTAGTTATTAAACTCTGTAGATGTGCAACCTTTGTGCAGCGGCATGATGTAGGATTTTTTCCACAGTGATGGGCTGTATCTTTCTGCTATGGACCTATCAACTAGTATGGACACAGGGAAGATTATGACTTCTGCAGCCATTTTTAGGTAGCCTGATGGTAATTGATCTACAGCTATGGAAGTAGATTTCAGTTTAAGGACCAACTTCTTTATGAGCGAGGTAGTTACTGAACAAAAACTGAAGAGCTGTGGGTAGAATCAATCAGAAGACATTAGAAAAAAATGGTAAGAAAGACTGAAAATGCAATTTACAAAAAAAAAAAAATGGGTAGACATATGCCATTTTCCCAGATATGCAATCAAGTTGAGATGGTTTGGGATCTTTGCTTGGGGTTATTTGTATAGGTATTTTTATACCCCAAGCAAACTTAAAAGAATTTTTCTTCAGGTGGGTAGCAAATGCTGGAGGTGTGACGGAGAAGAAAGAGGTAATTGGGAATATATGTTTTGGAAGTGCAATGACTTGGCAGATTTTAAAAATTCCCTCAGAGTAGAGTGGGTGAGCAAATGACTGTAAGTAAACAAATCTTTTGAGCTGGGATACAGGATCTGAATTGCCTAGACATAGTAAGGCCTTATAAAGTTTAATTCTGTTGGCTCCCAAAAAGCAGTTACTAGAACATGGAAATCAATATCTACACCAACTGTATTTGGCGTATTGAATATTAAAAAAAGAGATGACAGAACTGAAGAAGGGTGCTTAGAAAAAGGAAGGAGCAAATCACATAGAAGTAAATGGAAACTGTGGAAACAATGCATGCATAATACTGCTCAGCAGGAGCGAGGTTTTAAAGCAGGAATTCATCATTTTTTTTGTAATTTGGACTGATAATGGTAGGAAAGAAAATATATGTGATGTATTTAAATAGAAAAAAAGTTAAAATGATTTGTTTTCTTTTCTGTTAACATAGCCGGATTTAGGCACCAGCAAACCCTGTGGTCACCGGGGGCCCCAACCACAGCAAGTTATCTTATCTTGATATTTTGTAACATGTCTGTTAAACCAACAAAACTAATACAACAATCTTGTATGCTTAATAAACCAGGTGGGTAATAACTCTTATTTACATCTCCTTCAAAATTCAAAGATATTTATTTGTAGTTAACAGTGTTTTGTAAAGTGATATGCTTCACAATTCCATTAAATATTTTACCACTGATATAATGCCCCTGGCTTAATTAAACCCTTCTGGTGGACATCCTCGCCATTAAAACCAATAACATAACCAGCTTTAGGTTCCTGCAGTACCTGTGGCTTCATAGGCCCCTTAATCATCCTTGACTATGTCGGGACCCCACAAAAGCTAGTCTTGGATGGGGAAATGAGGAAGAAAATGTAGTTTTGATTACACTCTTCACTTGAACAGGACTGTGAAATGACGCATTTAGGATAAAGCTGATAATGAACATGAACAAGGTAAGCACTAGAGAGATCAGCAGCCCAGAGTGACTGATCTCAGTGCACACCATGGACTTTAAGACAAACTAATGCTTCTGATATTCAGGAATTGTTTCTCTTTCAGGGAGTTTAATAAATACTAGCAAAACACCAGATACGATAACTCTCGACATCTTTGCTGAAGAATTCTTTTCAGTGCGAAAACAATAGCAGAATGAAGGCTCAAAATGGGGAACAAATTTTAAACATTACTCCAATTCACTTAAAAAGTTACTAGAATAAGACGTTATGAATCAGCATACATTTTTTGGACAATAAGAAGTATGCAGCTAGGATGTCTGGATTTAATGACTGACTGTAATTTTGAATGCGTTACATACCAGCAAATAAAACTTTTTTACGACGGACAGAGCAAAATTATAAAGCAGAATCAGGGAATATCTGTGAAATCAGGGACAGTGACAGGTATTAATTTACTCTTCAATAAGGTAAATAAAAGTGACTTACCTCTGTTGTTTGATGACTGCTAAACAGCAGTCAATCTCGTATGGCAATATCAGTGTTGTACAATGTATTGTTATTTGCTGAAATAAGTACAAATCTAGTATTGCTGTGACGTGTGTGTGTGTGTTTGTGTAAAAAATATCACTGATTTTTATCAGTGCACATATCCAATAATGACAAGACACACACATGGGTAAAACACATTAGTAAAAACTGCAGCTAACAAGTAATTATATTTCAAAAATGAGGCACAGCATATATCAAGACATTCAAACACTTAGATCTTCTAGGAATTTGGTAGCACCCACTTCCCAGTCTGTATAAATGGATAGAGAGGCTCTCCCTTCTTCATCCTTGACTGCATAGAGGCCCCACAAAAAAATGTTTCTGGTTGGGGAAAATGAGGAGAAAAAAATGCTTTAATTTTCTGATTACACCTTTAACCTGAACAGAGCTGTGATGGGACCCTGTTATAAAACTGATAATGGTCTCTGCTGTCAACCGCACTCGTTATAAAACCAGCCCTGCTCAGATGTGTGGGGCAGTGTACTCTCTAGGAGCAACAAAGTAGAATACACTACTGCAATCATTATTTTTTTTCACTTTTCTCACAATCAGACATCGGGCATGTATACAGGTGGCTGCCTTTGAAGGTTGGGGTGAGGAGTGCGGAGGCATGCTATGGATATGTATGTGAGCAGTCACTTGAAATACATGACTGTGGCTATTTGAGTCTCTGCTTTCATTCCAATCTAATACCAGAAGGATGCACAGGCAGTGACTTTTTTTAGGGGGGGATAAAGGAGGCAGGCAGTATTCCCAGACAGGATCTGTGTATCCTCATAACAACTGGCTTGTCTGTTTACTGTGAGCTACTATTTTGTCAGCTTTGAATATTAAGCCTTGGGCACAAATTATGTTTTCATTGAAGGAAAAAAATAAAAGACTGAAATTATTTTTCTTGCACGTGATTTCTGTTTAGGCCACTGTTGGATTAACTCATTGCATCCGAATAACACCTCCAGGTGCATCTGCAGTTAACTCCTACTGACACCTCTAGGTATCAGATATTGCATGTTCATATTTCCATCAATAATTCCAAACCATGCTATGTACAAGGTTTTAAAAGATTTCATCTTAAAGCTTACACAATGGCAAACTTAACTGGCTTAATATTCAACTTCTGTCTAGTGCAGGTAAATAGATATTGACTTTTGTTTTTATTATATTAATTTGTATAGCTATAATGTTTACATTTTCTAAATATCTCAACAACCAGGTAACACAGACAAAACTCCTTAGCCTAGTATGAAATTTCCCAGATAGATGAATAAAATGCTGCTGACAGTATGTGTCTAACTTTACTGATTGCTGAGATATAAGTTGTTCACAAAATATTACAAATGTAATTGTTACTGTGTTTACTGTGGCTTATAAAATTCAGTTTACTACCTAGAACCTAAAGAATACTACCACTATAAAAACAGTTTGTGCTGAAGAGTTTGCCATTTATACTTCTTTCATAACCCCTATGGTTCCAGAGATTTGAATATTTGCTTGAACTTGGACTTCCCGGGGATGTGCGTTGCTATCAGAAAACGCTGAGAAGAAATCACCCATTGCCACAGTCTGAGTGCTTCTCGACATAGGGGATAGGACCTGGTTCCGCCCTGTTTGTTGATATACCACACTACAGACATATTGTCCGTCTGGATTGCTATCGTTCCCAGGGGAAGAGAGTCTTGAAGGGCTTGCAACGCTAAAAGCACTGCTCTCATCTCTAGATCATTTATATGCAAGTGGCATTCGTCTGGTCGCCATATGCCCTGGACAGTTCTGCCCTGATAATGCCCCCCCCACCCGATCAGGGAGGCATCCGTTGTCAGAGTAGCAACCGGAGGGGAACAAAGGGTCTTCCCAAGAAGAGCTGAGGAAGACATCCACCACAGAAGATGATTCTTGCATGTTTGCGTAATCATAATGGTGTGGGACATCGGAAGTTGCTGGTATGACCATTGTGTGAAGAGCATCCATTGAAGGATTCTCATGTGGAATCTGGCTAATGGAAGCAGAGGTATGGCAGCCGCCATAATCACCAATACTTTCAGAACTAACCTGGCTTTGACTCTGTTGCTGCTGAAGAGAAGCGAGACTAGTTTGCGTATGTCTGTTATTCTCTGATCTGTTAGTCTCGAACATGTTGACTGTGTCTAGATTTGCGCCTATGAAGGTAATAGCACGACAGGGCGACAAAACAGACTTTTCGCAATTTATTGAGATGCCTAACTTTTGACAAATGCGAAGGTGTAGTCTCTGGCCATTAGAAGAAGATGCTTGGTGGGAGCTGTGAGGAGCCAGTCGTCCAAATATGGAAACACCTGGAATCCTTGGCGTCTCAGGTGAGAAGCTACCACTGCCATGCATTTGGTAAACACCGGGGCAGTGGTGAGTCCAAAGGGCAGGGCTCTGAATTGAAAATGACTGGTTCCCAGCCTGAAGCGGAGGAATCTTCTGGGCGTCTGTTCATTTTATATGATAGTACGCATCCTGAAGGTCTATAGAGCACATCCACTTTTCCTTTGCCAATACGGGAAGCATGGACTGTAGGCTCACCATCCGAGATCTTCTTTTCTTGACAGACTTGTTCAAGATAGTGAGATCCAAAATTGGTCTCCAGTCCCCTGTTTTCTTTGGAACTAAAAAGAACCTGGAGTAGATTCCGGATCCTTGCTGGTCTGCTGGAACTGGCTGAATTGCTCGTTTTGCAAGCAGCTTTTAAATTTCCAAAGCGGCAAGATGGCTTTGAGCGGGTGGAACATCTGGAAGCGATTTCTTTGATTGGTTTGGAATGCGAACGAAGGGAATGGAATAGCCTCCGGAAATGATGGACTGTACCCACTTGTCTTGAGTTAGGGATAGCCACGCTTCTGGGTACAGTGACAATCTTCCCCGACTGCCTCGAAGGTGGACAGTCGGGCAACACCTCAGGGATGCTGAAAGGGCTTATCGGAAAAGGTTTCTCGATTGCCCTGGTTCTCGGACCCCCTCTGCCTCTGGGGCGACGTCTACCATTATTGTTCCCTCCTCTGCCTCTGGAGGGGAACCGACTCTGTGCGTCAGGCAAATTCCCTTGAGGTTGTTTGCGGCACCACATTTTTCCACTTTTCTGGCCTTTGGGGTAAGGTCTAGAAGGAGTAGAAAAACGGACTCCGACGGCAGACAGAGTTTTGCCATCCGTCTCGCACCTAGTCAAGGTTTCTTTCACCTGAGGACCAAAGAGAGATGATCCATCAAATGGGGAGTTAGTGAAAGACGTTTTAAAGGGGTCCGCAAAATTGCATAGTCGCATCCAGGCATGCCGGCGTAAGGCGACACCTGTCCCTGCGGCTCTACTCGCTCCATCAGCCGCATATGAAAGGAGGCGCATGGAGGAGTTAGCTATAGAATTCAGGGTAGTCAGCTGGGCGTTCATCTTGTCCTGAAAACCTGCAGCTGTAGGATCCTTCAATATGTCACTCGCTTCCTTGATCAAGTCTCTCTGGAGACGAGTGAAATGGCATAAGTAGTTCAGCGAACGCATAGCAAAGGTCGCTGACGAAAACATCCGCTTCCCGTACCTGTCCATAGACCAAGATTCCTTGTTAGGGGGATGGACAGGCACTGAAGGATCAGCTAGTTCCTTCTTGGTGGCAGCAGCTACCACCATAGCATCCACAGTAACTCCTTTGGTCAGAAATTGTTTATCAGTTGGTGCTGTTATAAACTTTGAAGGTCTCCTGGGGGTAGGGTCCACTGAGTCAGGAGCCGTCCAGGCTTTCTTTGCTACCACCTGCATGAGGGGGTCAAAGGGAGGAGACACCCAGGAGGTGGAAGGGCGAGAGCCAAACGCCTCAAGATACACAGATTCATCCTCCGAAGGGTTAAGGGCTGGCCAATTTCCCCTCTGCTTGAGGATCTCTAGAATGTCTGCAAAGGAGACATCTTCAGAAGGGGAACGGGGGGAACACTCGGAATCCTCTAAATCTGTGTCAGAGGTGACAGACTCAGGTGAGTCTATGTGTTTCCTCTTACACTTTCTCTTCCTAGGGGGCTCCCCTGCCAAATCAGGAGAGGCCTCGGAAGAGGATGAAATCCCCACAGGGGATTCTTGAAGAGTTGGCTCTCTGCGGTCAGGGATGAGGGAGAGAGTAGACTTAACCTGAGGCACCAAAGAGGGAGGGGCAGACGGAGCCGACTGTGGAGTTGAACCAGGTTCCAACACACTCCGCATGACCTCGAACTCACCACTGTCAGGCAGAGCCAAAGGTCCCCGCTCCGAGAAGCTGAGAACCTCCCTCGGCACCGACAGAGATGGCTCCGAGGCCGATGTCTGAGCCGAACTCACCAGCGCCGAAGCACCGAGAGGGAGAGTGGGGTCGGACAAGGGTCCGATGCCACTCACCCCCTCGGAGCCGAGGAAGCCCGGCGCCGAGATTCTACAAAGGAAGAAATCGGAGCCGACGACGGAACCGAAGACAAATGTATCGGTTCGGCGCTACCACAGTCTCGGTTCGAGGCGCCCGGCTCGAGCTCAAAGGAGTCGGAGGAGGAATATTTAGAGGGACAGATTGAAGCATCGACTGATGAGTCGGGCTCTGAAGCATTTGGGCCAGTGCCTCGGACTTTAGAAGTCAACTCACTACCCTCTGAAGGTCATGATCCGAAAGCCTCGATGACCTAGAGGAGTGAGACCTATGGCTCCGTTCAGACAGCAAGGGAGACGCTGGAGCCGAATGAACGGAGCCAAGGGATGGTGACCTAGACCTCTTTCTCGATGTCGGCTCTGATGGTCTGATCGGAGCCGACCAGAATTCAATACCTCGGCTCCAGCCGGAGCCGAGGAACCACAGAAGCCGTAGTCAAAGACTCATCGGCTCCAGCGAGCCGATGTAGCAGTAGGTTTGAGCCTTAGGCCTCGACTCAGAAGCTGGAGTCGAGGTCTTAGAAGCCTGGAAGGTTTTCCGAGGTAGCAGTTAGGGAACCTTCAGGCTTAAGCAAACCCCTTAGAATGAGTTTGTTTTCTTTCCTGCAGGACTCTAGGGCTGAAGCCATGGCATACAGCACAAGAGTCCTGCAGGTGTAAAGGTCCCAGGCAGTACACACAAGAAGTGTGACCGTCTGTCAGAGACATTTTCTGACAGCACGAGTCACACTTCTTGAAGCCTGAGACCTTTGAATCCTTGGACATTTTCAAGGAACCGAAAGTGTAACCACCACACAAAAGACACACACACCGATTACACTATCAGAAATAAGTTTAAACTAAATTAAAACTAATGAATCTAGTTAGCTTGTAAATACAATATAAATCCCTACAAAAACACAAACACACCACTATTAGGGATGGAAGGGCCCGAAGGCCTAAGGAAAGAACTTATCAGTTCTTGTGGGAAAGGGGCTGGATAAGGGTAGAAAGGATAAAAATCCACTACACTAAGGGTAAACAGAAAAAAACTAAGCTAAAGGGGTTTAAAAGTTATTAGACTGATCTAATACAACTGACCTGAAGCCGGTAGAAAAACAACACCTCGATCGCTGTAGCGGCAAACGAGATCTGAGGTAATTCACGCCTAGCATTGTGGGATATAAGGGGAGCCTCGAGCCGGTGGAACCAACTCTCGAGCTTTTAGAGTGGCCGAGTCGGAGCCGAGGTCGGCTCCGAACCCATCCAGCAAGAATGAAGGTGAGACAGACAACTTAACATGGATGGTTAGGGGGTGGCAGTGGTAGGGTGATACTTAGACTGGAAGTGCCCAGGAAGCCCCAACTTGACATTTGCTGGGGGCCTCCAAAATGCTAGCACTGGCCCTGTCTGTTAATGTATGTCTGCTTATGTCTTAAGTGATAATTTAATAAAGGTGTTAAAAAAGAAAGCAAATTAAAACTGTGAAATAATTTTATCCATCTACTACCCCAAAGAACAGTAGGAATTACACTTTAAAAACTTGATCTTTCCCACCACAAGACAAGGGGAGGCCTCACAGTAGCTTTAAGACCAAGACAAGCTAAGAGACAGCAAACAGAACACTCACAAAAGGACAGGATGTTCCAAGAAGCCCACCCAGCACAGACAGCAACTTTGATTATTGTTCTACCCCCTCCCTTACTCTTGCCTGTCCCTTCCAAATGTCTACCAGGAAGACTCTATTTCTTCCTAAAATAATGGAAATCCATCACAAGGGACCAATGGGTCCTCAACATCATAGAGAAGAGGTACTATATTCAGTTCAGAGAAATTTCACCCTTCTTAGGCATTCCAAAAACACCAGAGAGTGAGAAAGTCTCTTACCATCTGCAAGACGCTACTTTAGCAAGGATCCATTCAGCCTGTGCCATAAGAACAAAGAATAGGCTTCTATGCAAGGATTTTTCTAGACCTATGAAAAGAGGACACTTGGAGACCCATCTTGGACCTCACAAAGTTAAACAAGTTCCTCAACATCCAAAAAATAAAAATGTGTATGTTGTCGAAATTACTATCCTGATCTTCCAAGATGCCTTCATGGTCACCAAATACCTAAAGGATGCTTACCTCCATGTCCCCATAACAGAGTCACAGAAAGTACCTATATACTTTGTAACAGGCTCTCACTTCCAGTTCTTTGCTTCACCATTTAGGCTATCTCCTAAATTCATAATTTTCACAAAATGCCTATCTCCTTTGATAGCATATCACAGAACTCAGAGTTGATATTCACCCCTACTTAGACAACTGTCTCATTCAGGGAAAATCCACTTCTGAGACCCTGGGCACCTTATAGATCACTGAAGACTGTTTCCAGAAAGTAGGTCTCGCACTAAATCTTCAAAAACTTCAAGCTCTCCCTCAAACAAGGATCCTCTTCCTGTCAGCCATCATAGACTTGGTTCAACAGAATGCTTTTTTCCCCAGAGACAAGACTGCTTTCTTGACAGGCTACCGGGCTGGTCTGCTTCAAAAGCAGTTAATTACTGGAAAAGCATTCCTAAGGAAACTGGGGTACAGGGCATCAAGCATCCTCATGATTCCATTTGCAAAATTACACATGAGGAAACATCAATGTTTTTTTACAAAAAGTCGCATAACAGCACTCCCAACCAATGGAAACCCTATTGCTCCTCCTTTTCTGCCTGAAAAAGGATATCCTATGGTGAAGGAGAACCATACAAAGGAACCCAGCAGCAAATTTCACTCTGCCAGAAGCAGGCAAGACTATTACTACAGACAGCTCAGAGATACATCTGGGCGTACACACTGATCCCCTGAAGGCAAAGGGCATTTGATCCCCAAAGCAAAGAAAGTTGTATATAAATCAAAAGGTGCTAACAGCAGTCTACATGGCCATAAAACCCTTTCAAAAAATTAAGTCCAAGGACATGGTAAATCTGGACAGACAACACCACAGTTATGTGGAACACAAAAAAACAAAGGGGAACTTTGTTGTACTCTTTGTTCAACCTTGCCAGAAAAATTTGGATGCTGGCTCAAGGGATCATGTTAACACTCGTAGCCTCTTACATTCCAGGCCAGAGCAATACGCTAGCAGATTCTCTATGCAGGAACCTTCCACACCCCAATGAATGGATGTTGAAAAGAGGTCTTCTTGGACCTGACTATAAAATGGGGGATCAACTCAAAACTTTTAGTTATGTACTTACCATAACTTTAGATGTTTGGGATCCATCTCGCCTACATTCTGTACTGATGGGTTCGGAGCCGATCCTCGGCTCCGGCTCGGCACGCTATACTATAGAACGAAGTCTCTTATTGGCTGAGCTATCCTACATCCCAGGATGCACCACCACTGCTTCCCCAGATCTTGTTTGTCCGCACACATGCACACACACAGACTGTTGATATAACATTGCCAGGTGTTTCAAGATGAAACGGCTGAACTTGAACCGTCCGGTCTCTTCTGATCTCCAAGGCAGGGGGAAGGAGGGTGGGTTATTAGGAATGTAGGCGAGATGGATCCCAAACATCTAAAGTTATGGTAAGTACATAACTAAAAGATGTTATGTGATCCTATCTTGCCTACATTCTGTACTGATGGGACAGTGTCCCTAGCACCTGATGCCTGGGTGGCTCACTGGAAAACACTCCTGAGAACTGTGGAACCGAAGGAAGCTTGCCCCCGAGATGCCACGTCCAATTTGTAATGAGAAATGAAGGTGTGAGGAGAAGACCACGTAGCCGCAGCACAAATGTCACTAATGGCAAGCTTAGAATGAAAGGCTGCCGAAGTAGCCATAGCCCTGGTAGAATGAGCTTTCACAGTAGATGTAAGCTCTTTATTAGAAATGAAGTAAGTATGACTGATACAGTCTCTGATCCACTTGGCAATAGTGACTTTCGTGATGGCTTTGCCCAATTTATTGTCCGAAAAGGACACAAACAACTGATCTGTTTTCCGTGTTTGGTGCGTCCTATCCAAATAGAAGCGCAATTGCCTATGAACATCTAAGGTGTGAAAGATGTATTCCGCTCTATCTGAGTACTTTGGGAAGAAAACTGGAAGTTCCAATGACTGTTGCAGACAAAAACTAGAACAAACCTTAGGAACAAAGGATGGATTCAGTCTGAGGGATACTCTATCCTTGTGAAAAACCAGGTATGGTGGTTTGACACATAGGGCTTGAAGTTCCGAAACTCTTCTGGCTGATGTAATTGCAACTAAGAAAGCAGTCTTCCAAGAAAGAAATTTCAAGTCACAAGTTGCTGCCGGTTCGAAGGGGGAAGAGGTCAAAGCACCTAACACAACATTAAGATCCCACGGTGGAGCGGGATGAGCTATCGGGGGCCGAAGCAGCCCAGCACCTTTCATGAAGGCTTTACACAACTTGTTGCTCATCAAAGGTGGTTCTATGCTCTCATGAAAATTGGAAATAGCTGCCAATTGAACCTTAATGGTAGAGACCGAAGAACCTTGATTGAACAGAGAAGCTAAAAACTTCAGAACTTCTGATACCGGGACAGTTATGGGATCTAATCCCCGGAGTTGGGCCCAAATAGCAAATCTCTTCCATTTGCTGTTATACATTTTCTTAGTAGAAGTCTTGTGGGCCGAGGACAAGATATGTATGACTTCCGGATCCAAAGCATGGTTCCTGACTAAGGTCGGAAGAGGAGGAGCCAAGCTGTTAACCTCAACGAGTGGAGGGACTGATGATGCTGTCCCAACTGATGGGTCAAGAGGTCTGGAATTTGGTCCAAGAACCATGGACCGTCCAGTGCATATTTCCGAAGAAAGGGAAACCAGACTTGACGAGGCCAGTATGGGGCAACTAAAATCATCTTGCTCTCCAAGCGAATCACCTTCTGGATCACCTTGGGAAGAAGGGGAACCGGTGGAAAGGCGTATAGCAGGCCGGTGGGCCAAGCTTGGACTAGGGCGTCCTTGGAAATCTCCCCCGGAACTGGGGTGAGAGGGAAGAACTGTTGGCATTTCGTATTGAGGGGGGTTGCGAATAGGTCGCAACAAGGAGTTCCCCATCTTCTGAAGATCTGAGTTGCCACTCTGTCATTCAGAGACCACTCGTGAGGGGAGAGAACAGTTCTGCTCAGTCTGTCGGCTATCACATTGGATCTCCCTGGAATGTGTGTTGCTACCAGAGAACGTTTGGTTGCAATCGCCCAATCCCATACCTTCATGGCCTCGCTGAAAAGGGGGTAGGATCTGATCCCTCCCTGCTTGTTCAGGTACCAGACTACTGACATGTTGTCGGACTGAATGGCAATCATGCCCTGGGGGAGGTAACTGTGTAGTGCTTGCAGTGATAGAAGCACCGCCCTCATTTCCAGTATGTTGATGTGGAGGAGACTCTCGTCTGAGTGCCACTTGCCTTGGACTGACCTGCCCAGGTAATGTCCCCCACCCGTCTGGGAGGCGTGCGTAGTCCATGTGGCCACTGGAGGTGGTGGAACGAAGGGTCGCCCCTGATCCAGATTGGAGGAAAGAAGCCACCAATGAAGGTCCTGTTTGCACGTCTCTGTGATCAGAATGAGGTGACTGAGAGGTAGATTAAGACCACTGGACTGACAGGAGCCACTGGAGAATCCTCATATGTAACCTTGCCAAGGGGACTAGGAGAACGGTGGCCGACATGGAACCTAACAGTTGTAGGACCATCCTGGCTGGGGCTCGGCGTTTGAGGAGCAAGGCTCGAACTTGAGACTGTAATGTTTCTATCCTCTCTGTAGGAAGATAGACCCGCATTTGCTTTGAGTCTATCTCTACTCCGATAAACCGTATGCGCTGAGATGGCAGCAACACAGACTTTGCCCAATTGAAGGCGATTCCTAGGGAGTTGCCTAGAGACATAGTGGCTGCTAGGTTTTGTAAGAGTAGACGTCTGGAGGTGGCAGTTAGGAGCCAGTCGTCTAGGTATGGAAACACCTGGAATCCTAGACTTCTCAGGTGAGCAGTCACCACCGCCAAACATTTGGTGAACACCCTGGGGGCTGTGGTGAGACCAAAGGGCAGTGCACAGAACTGGAAATGACTGTCTCCCAGGCTGAAGCGCAAGTGTCTCCTGGACGCCTGATCTATCAGGATGTGATAATAGGCATCCTTGAGATCTATGGAGCACATCCAAACACCCTTCTCCAGCAGCGGGAGAATGTATTGTAAGGTGACCATCCGGAACTTGGACTTCTTGACAGATCGGTTTAGTTTGCTGAGATCCAAAATGGGCCTCAAGTCCCCGGTCTTTTTTGGCACCAAAAAGAATCTTGAGTAAGTCCCTAATCCGGTCTGGCCTTCGGGGACCGGTTGGATGACTCCTTTGTGAAGCAGCTTTGAGATTTCAATGGCTGCGAGATCCCGTTGACTGGGTGGTGGGTCCGGGATTTTCCGGGATGGTCGGGGGGGTTGAGAAAAGGGGATGGTGTAACCTCCGGCGATGATTCGGAGCACCCATCGGTCCTGAGTGATACTATCCCAGGCCTTTAGGTGCTTCGAAAAACGACCCCCGACTGGGTCGGAGCTGCACAGTTGGGCAATCCTTCAGGGATGCTGGAAGGTTGAAGAGCCACGAAAGGACTCGCGGTCTCCAGTGTTGCGGGGGCCTCCGCCGCCTCTGGGACGGCGTCTTCCTGAAAAATTACCCCTCCTCTGCCTCTAGAAGGGGGAATCGCCCTGCTGTGAGGGAGTAAGCCTTTTGAGATTTACGGAACCACATTTTCCCCCCTCTTCTAGCCTTGGGATAAGGCCTGAAGGGAGTGGAAAACCGTGCCCCTATGGCAGTCAAGGTCTTACCCTCTTGTTCACAGCGGGTCAAGGTGTCCTTTACCTTGGGTCCAAACAGAGAGGACCCATCGAAGGGAGCGTCGGCAAAGGAAGACTTGAAGGCTTCCGCAAAGTGACACAGGCAGAGCCAGGCTTGTCTCCGTAGAGCAACACCTGTTCCCGCCGCTCTACTCGCCCCCTCGGATGCATATGAAATGAGCCTCATGGACGAGTTCGATAATGATGATAAGGTAGCCAGCTAAGAGCTAACCGTCTGGGCCAACTGCTCAGGTAGGTTACCAGAGAGGGTATCTGAAAGTTCCTTGACCAGATCCCTCTGAAGTCTAGTGAAGTGCGTCAGATAATTCAGAGACCTTAAAGTAAAGGCTGCTGAAGTAAGGGTGCGCTTCCCGTACCGATCCATGCTCCTGGACTCTTTATTAGGAGGATGGACGGACGTAGACGCCTCTGCCACATCTTGTTGGGTAGCAGATGCCACCACCAGGGCATCTACAGCCACACCTTTGGAGAGAAAATCCTTTTCGGGGGGGCTGAAAGAAATTTATTGGGGCGAGCTGGCACCGGTTCCACAGAATCCGGGTGCTCCCACGCCCTTCGAGAGATCAAATCCAGAAGCTCATCGAAGGGTGGAGACACCCAGGCGGCGGAGGGCTGAGTCCCGAAGGCCTTGAGGAATACCGACTCCTCAGCAGAAGGGGGTTTGGACTGCCAGTCGCCTCGTTGCTTCAGGATTTCTAAGATGTCCGCAAAGGAGACATCATCCGAGGATGACTTGGGGGACCCCTCCGCATCATCGAGGTCGGTGTCCGAGGTGAGAGACTCGGGGGAGTCGACGTGCTTCCTCTTGCACTGTCTCTTCCTTGGGGGTTCCTCCGAAGACGCTTTGGAAGGACCTCCAGGAAGGGGGGAACCCCCAACGGGGGTGACCTCAGGCCCCAGGGCTCCGCTGTCTTGAGACAGGGGGACAACAAAGGAACCAGTCTCCATGCCAAGGGAAGGTGCCAGAGAGACGGTGGAGGTAGCCAAGGAAGATTTGGCCAAAGCACTCCTCATGGTCCTGAAGGCCGGACCCCCAGAGTCCTGGGAAGGTCCGACCCCCGAGGCCACAACAGTAGACGGCACTCCCGCAGCTGACGCACCGAGAGGGAGGCTCGGAACCGAAAACATCGGTCCCGAAGCATCACCCCCGGTGCCGACCAAGGAGGTCCGTGTACCGAACTCCGACCCGAAGGGCGGGGTTGGAGTAAGGGTTGGAGCCGACCCGAAAACCTCCACCGGCTCCACCAGCACCCACTCCAACGGTGCCGAGGCTGTTGGAAGAGGAACCAAGACAACAGGGTGGGCAATCGGCTCCAGAGCCGACTGGGCTGGAGCCGAAACCAACTTTTGGAAGACTGGAGACTGAAACAGCCTTTGAAGTACCCTATGTCCGAATCAGACATTCTCGAAGACCGAGAAGAGATCAAACGAGTTTGAGTAGACTTCTCCACCGGTTCCGAAGGACTGGGGGACCGGCTCCGAATCGTCTCGATAAATATCGGTACCGAGGGAGACTCCACAACCATAGCAATTTCCCTCGGAGCCGAAGGGAAAGAGTCTGAGCGGGCAACTCTCATCGGCTCCGAAGACAGTGGAGCTGATGAAGGTGACCCGCCTCTCGAAGCTCTAGCCGTCGGCTCCGAAGCCAGAGGAGTCGAGGCTGCAGGCATCGAGGCAGACCATTCCGCCCTCGGCTCCGAAGTCCGTGGAGCCGATGGAGAAGCCTGCCAAGATTTCTTTGTGGCCGGTTCCGACGGGCTGGTCGGAGCAGACGATTTCTTTTTCTTCGATGGTGAAGAGGAAGATGATAAAGCCTCCTCAAAAGAAGGTGTAATAAGCCCTTTTAGAATCAATTTGTTTTTCCTCTCTAGGAGGACTCGGGAGGAAAAGGCGTGACAAACGCTGCATGACTCCTGAAGATGTTTAGGGCCTAAACAATACACACACAATGAGTGATCGTCCATTATGGACATCTTGTAGCTGCACTTAGAGCATTTTTTGAACCCAGAAGGTCAATGCTCTTTCGACATGTTTACACAAACACTGCTACTAACTTCAAAAAAAGAAAACTTTCAAAACTTTCAAAAACTTTGTTAAAGAAGAGTAAATAAGGACAAGACCCCTCTAACGTAAACGGGATTACTTGCCCAACTAAACTATAACACTACAATAAAACTCACACTAAATACTTCAACAAGCGCGAGGGCAAGGCCCCTCTAACTGAAACGGGATCCTTTCCCTCAAATTAAGGACAAGTTTACCAGAAAAAAATCACACAAAACTCAGTCACACAACAACGATAGCTGTTAAAACAGCTTTTGGGTATCTGAATCAAAAATTTCTGACAGAAATTCTTTGAAGAAAAAAGCACTTAGCTCAGCCAAGTCCGAGACCACGTCTTTGCTGTAAAGCGGCAAACGAGATCTGGGGAAGCAGTGGTGGTGCATCCTGGGATGTAGGATAGCTCAGCCAATAAGAGACTTCGTTCTATAGTATAGCGTGCCGAGTCGGAGCCGAGGATCGGCTCCGAACCCATCAGTACAGAATGTAGGCGAGATAGGATCACATAACATCACCTGTTCTCTCCACAACAAGCAACTACAGAAGCTCTACTCCAGAACACAACAAACAGGAGCTTGGAAGACAGATGCAGTCTCCTTCACATGGACAAATTGGTTCCAGTATGCATTATTCCCTTGCCCCTGATCTCTGGGGTACTAACAAAAATCAGGGCAGACAAACCCAGCATAATCCTGGTGGCCCCCTTCTGGCAGACACAACACTGATTCTCCCCTTCTCCTGATGCTCGGTGATGGGAGAGATTCCACACCTTACTGCAGGAGACATATCACTTCAGCCAGATCAAGGAGTTTGTCTTCTATCCCCACCTATCCACTCTCAATTGCCTGGAGAATTGGGTTTTGACACCTAGGATGGCACCATATCACAATGAGGTGCCCTACATTCTAAGGGAAGCAAGAAAGCCCAGTACTAGAAAATAATACCTAACAAAATGAAAGAATTTGCACTTGGTGTCACAACGATAACAATGACCCTGCTCAAGCAGACATCAGCTCAGTTTTGCAGTACCTGTCAGCCCTCTTTACATTGGGGCTGTCTTATTCCAGCATTAAGGTGCATGCATCTGCAATTTCAGCTTGCCTGCACAGTGCTCCCCTATCTTCCACATTCCCACATTAAACTTTTCCTAAAAGGGGTGATTCACTTGAAACCACCTAGAAGGAAGCCCATTCTGCCTTGGAATCTAAATTATACTGTAGAAAAACTAACTCTGCTTTCCTTTGAACTTACTGCCCTCTAGAGATGCTCATCTGGAGGACTACCTTCCTCATAGCTGTTACTTCAGCTTGAGCAGTTTCTGAGCTACAAGCCCTGATTTGTAAAGAACCTTAAACTATCTTCCACAGGGGCAGGGTCACCCTCAGAACAAACCAATCTTTTATGCATAGAATGGCTACCCACTTGCCAGTCTTCTACCCAAATCCACAGAATAGGGCGGAGCAAGTATCTCACTTCCTGGATGCTCAAAGACAGATCAGGTATTATCTAGACAGGACAAAAAGCCATAATGGAGCAGAGCAATTGCTGGTGGCTTTAGCAGAGGGTAAAAACAGGGCAAACCTGTTTCCAAACAAACCATCTCTAAATGGAAAGTTAACTGCATTATGTCCTGTAACCTACAGCATGAAAATGATTTATCTGGGCATATTAAAGGCCACTCCACCAGACATGGGATGACCATGGCTTTCCTCAAAGGAGTCCCCACCCAGGCCAACCTAGAGGCAGCAACATGGAACTCCATGCACACCCTCTCAAAACACTATAACCTAGAAAATGTCTCCAGGGCTAGAGCAGGTTTAGCTTCTGCCATTCTATAAAATCTTATCTCCTCAGATCATACAGATGGCCCAACACCGACATTTTAGCCCTGGGAGTCTTCCCAAGGATCACCATTGCAACACTGACTATGAAGAACATAGTACAGTTGTATTATACTTATAATTGTAGATGCTTGACTAGATCAATGTTGCAGTACACACTCCCACCCTCCAGTCCCTCAATCTGCTAACCATTTGTCTCTCCCTTGCTGGATGCAAGGGGCAGAGGAGCTTTTCTGCTGATAGTACCCTTATCTCTATTATCCCCCTCTCTGCCTCCTGTTTTTCCCTCCTTCACATTTAAATACAGGCAACCGGGGAGGTCATGCTGACCTTAAGCATCAGACTGCTTGTTCCATTTAGAAAGACCTGAAGATGGTACTGGATGACCCTCTTACACCCCGACATCCAGAGGTCTGTCTTCAGACATCTGTTGGCTAGGTATGATGCAAAGGCTCTGTTTAAAGGGCCAGTCACAGGCTTTTGCATGGTATTAAGACCCATGAATCATTACTGCAACACTAACCTACTCAAACATCTACAATTATGCTAAGTGGGACACACCTGTACTACTTACAGCAAGCAATTACTTAATCAGTGTGGCTGCCCTTCCCCCAAAGATAAATTTAAAAAGTCTTTCAATGTATTCAGTACAGATAAGGACAGCAACAGTTACAATTCCTTCCATGCAATTTACATTTTATATTGAGTTGCTTGTACTGCTTAATAGAATGCAGTTGTAGGCATGACTGCAAATCTTACAATACTTTTTATACTTTGTACAGGAAAACAAGCACAAGTTCTATTCATCTCTTCAATCACATACATACACTTTACAATGTACAGCTATAATATCTCATCTGTGAGCAAACTATATATTTTATAAGGTTTATGAGCAGCTTACGGATTTCTCACAGTCTGATGAAAAAAAAAATCTTGTTAGATTTATACAAAATCATTAGACCTATGGCATATTTACTCTCATAACAACAACATGCAATGTTACAAAATTACTGACCACATTTAAGAATAAAGCATGTTGCAAGAAGTACTGAATTGCAACCTAAAGCTACAAATTGTGACTGTATGCGTTTATGCTGATTTTCTCAGTAATACATAGCAGGGAATTTTTACACACACACACACACACACACACACACACACACACACACACACACACACACACACACACACACACACACAGACACACACAGACACACACAGACACAGACACACATGCGTCCAAATGAATTTAAAGCTAAACTGCAGCTGTGTTTCACTATAATGTAAGGAATTACACCACCATATCTTTTAATACATCATCATCCAACAGTTTTTTAAGCTCTAAAATACCACTTTATTTAACTAAATATTAAGACTTGATTACTTATTAATTAGCCCATTTCCAGTCACTGCAATAACGTACAGTTGTGTACACTTATCATAAATGTAGATGTTCGAGTGTATTCACTGTTGCAGTCATTACATTTGGGTAATCTGCTGGCAGGTTGCCCTCAGTCGGCCTGAATAACAAAGTCTTGAGTCCTGCGTCGGTTACTGTCTCCTTTTCCAGGACGTCAGGTCATCAGGGGATATAAAACATGCAACCGACGCCATTTTAATCAGTTTTTCTTGCCCCAGATGCCAGGTGCCCCCCAAATGGGGAGCAAAAATATATATAAACTGTAAATATATAAATGCACTTTAGAAACATAAAACTTACCTTCAACTAAAAGCAAATACACCACAAAGGCTTTTGAGTATAGTGAAGGAAAGAAAAGGTATAGAATGGGGGATGGTGGGTGGGTAACCTGGACTGCAACAGTGAATACACTCGAACATCTACATTTATGGTAAGTGTACACAACTGTACTATGTTCTTCATGTTTCAGTGTTGCAGTCATTACATTTGGGTAGAATCCCAAAGCTATGGATGGGAGGATGGAACTAAACAGCATTAGGAGCAGCTAAAAGGCCCTGTAGGACTGCAGTGGCAAAGCCTGCCCTAGATTTAGAGAAGAGAGGTAAATGATAATGCTTTGTGAACGTATGAACAGAGCTCCAAGTTGCATGTCTTTGGTTGGGACCCCCCTGAGAAAAGCTGCTGAAATGGAGACAGCCCTGGTGGAATGGGATCCGATTCCTTTGGGCACAGGTTTACCATGGTGCAAATAGCAGAAACGAATGCAGTGGCTTATCCATTTAGAAATAGTCTTCTTTGATAAAGCCTTCCCCTCTGATCCTGCAGCAAATGCTACCAGTAGTTGCTCAGACTTTCTTAGAGATTTTGTCCTGTTTAAGTAGAATCTTAGTTGTCTGTGTACATCCAATGAATGCAGAATCCGCTCCCCCTTGTTCTGCGGATTTCGGAAAAAAGTTGGCAGGTGAATAGTCTGGTTAAGAGCCACACTGGATACCACTTTAGGCATAAAGGAAGTGTTGGTCCTGAGGGCCACCCTGTCCAGGTAGAATAGAATGAAAGGCTCCACTGCCATGAGAGCCTGTAGTTCCGAAACCCTTCTAGCTGAAGTAACTGCCAAAAGAAAAGCTGTCTTCCAAGACAGAAATTTTATATCAGCAGTAGCTGCTGGTTCAAAAGGAGGCAGGGTGAGTTTTTCCAGCACAAAATTGAGGTCCCATGCAGGAGTTGATGCTCTCCTGGGAGGCCTTCAATTTTTGGCCCCTCTGAGATACTGTTTTAGCAGTGGATGAGAAAAGAGGGGAGGATCTGTGTTGTAATGAGCCAAGATAGCAGAGGCATGGATTTTTATAGAAGAAAAAGATAGGCCCTTGTCCAGCATCTCAGTTAAGTATTGTAAAATCTGAGGAATATTAGGCCTTGCTGTGTCTATTCCTTGTGCTTGGTTCCAAGTACAGAATCTCTTCCATTTATCAGCATAAGATTTTCTAGTACTAGGCCTTCTGGCTTCCAAGATGACATCCATCACAGGTTTACTGAGAGGTGTGTTTTCAATAATTAGTTGATTAGCCATGCTGCAAGATTCAGAGTTTGTAGATGAGTGTGCAGAATTTGATAGTTCTGCTGAGACAGTAGATGAGGTGTTTGAGGCAAGTACCACGGAGGAAGATGTGACATATTCCTTAGAAGTGGGTACCAGTGTTGGCGAGGCCAGTCCGGGGCAATTAGAATAATTTTTGGTTTTTCCTGTCTGACTTTTAGTAAGACCTTGGAGAGTAGAGGCAGAGGGGGAAAGGCATAGACTGAAAGGTTTTCCCAGCTGAAGGAGACAGCATCCACTTTCCATGCTTTTTTGTGATGAGTTCTTGTGCAGTATTTGTCCAACTGATGGTTTTGGGGAGAGGCAAATAGATATATGTCTGGGCTTCCCCATTTCTGTGTTAACATGCTGAAGATTTGTGTATCCAGTTTCCATTTGTGTGGGTCCATAAGATTTCTGCTTAGGTCATCTGCCAGAGTGTTTTGCTTTCCTGGCAGGAATTGAGCTTGAAGATGTATTTGGTAAGTCAAGGCTGTGTTCCACAAGGCCATGGCTAGTCTGCAAAGGGGGTATGAATGGGTACCCCCCTGCTTGTTTATGTACCACATAACTGTGGTGTTGTCTATCTGTATCAGTAGTTGGCCTGGATGAAGTAAGTCCTTGAAGGCTGTCAGAGCATTCTGAACAGCTAGCATTTCTTTCTGGTTGATAATTGGTTTGGGCTCCATTTGCCCTGAATGCATCTCCCTGCCAGGTGGGCTCCCCAAGCACAGTCTGATGCGTCTGTAGTTATGGTTTGGGAGGGAAAGGGTAGTGTGAATGACAGTCCCTTGTTTTGGTGACATGCCTTTGGCCACCAAAGAAACTCCTGTTGTAGGCAGGGAATGAGAGGAATCATTGTTTCCAGGCTGTGACAATGTTGACTCCATAAACATTTTAGATACCATTGAAGTTTCCTCATAAGCAGTCTTGCATATGGAATTAGAAGAATGCATGATGCCATGAACCCCAAAGCCTGCAGAATTTGTCTTGCAGATAACTGGGTTTTTGTTGCCATTTGATTGAAGTATCCTGTCAATTGTATTTGTTTGTCTTGCATGAGGTAAGCCATCTGGGCAGTTGTATTCAAGCTTGCATCCAGGAATGTAGTTATTTGAGACGGTACCAGTTGTGATTTCTTTTCATTTATGGAGTACCCTAGGCATGCTAGAAGCCTTTTTACAAACACCAGATGTTGAAGAAGAGTGTCCTTGTCCTCTGCCTGAATGAGACAATGGTCCAGATAAGGATACATTTGAATGTTTCTTTGTCTGCAGAATGCAATTACTGGTGCCAGGCACTTTGTAAAGACCCTGGGCGCAGTAGATAAGCCAAAGGGCAGTGCAGAGAATTATAATGCAAATAACCTGCTTTGAAGCGGAGGTATCTTCTGCAAGATTCCCTTATTGGGATATGCAGGTATGCCTCTTTTAAGCCTAGAGTTACTAACCAAGCATTTTTGCCCAGCATAGGCAGCAGCAGTTGCAAAGTCAGCATTTTGAATTTTGGAATATCCAGGAACGTGTTCAGAATCGATAAGTCCAGTACTGGATACCATGAATTGTCTTTTCTGGGTACCAAGAACAGTCTTGAATAAAATCCTTGTCCTTTTTCTTTTTCTAGTACTGGTTTAACAGCCCCCATATCCATGAGGGACATGACTTGTTTCTGGGCCTCTGCCCACTGGTTTTGTGGCAGATCCGGCCATCCGTTTGGAAATGGCAAAGTATGGAAATGAAATCTGTACCCCTGGGATGCTATGTTTAATACCCACTTGTCCTGGGTTATTAACTGCCAATTTTGAGCATGAAGTGCTAGTTTTCCCCCCAAGGTGGCTGCCAAAAGATAAGTGCTTGGAGATGGTAGAGGGAAGTCATTGAGACTGCTTACTGTAGGGCTGTGCTTTGTTACCTCCAGATTTGGAGGTGGAGGCACCCCATTGCTTTGACCTGTAAGATCCCTATGATTAATATCTGGAGCCTTTTGAGCACCTGGATTTACCCTGATTGGCTCTGTTGGACACAGGAAAGAACCAATTTTTAGTAGGCCAGTGCCTACTGAACCTGGGTGGCTGCACTTGTAAGAAATTTTTTACAGTTTGCATAGATTTAGCTTCGTCTTCCATGTTCCTTAATACCTTTTCTGCCTTATTACCAAACAATGTATCATGCTGCAAAGGGGCATCCAACAATTTAGCTTTAACATGATCAGGCAGATTTTGCTCCTTGAGCCAGGCATGCCTTCTTATCAAGATCCAGTAATGGCGGCCCTACAAGAGACCTCCAAGGAATCAAAACCACATTGCAAAGTATGCTTTCCAACCTGTCCTGCTGAATGCAGTAAATCCTGTAACTCTTTATTTTCCACACAATCAGAAATCAACATAATTTTCTGTTTCAGTAAGCCCATAACATGCTGTTGATATTTAAGCTTATGAAACTGGCAGTTTAAAGCCCTGATTGCCAGAGTTGCAGACGTATAAACCTTCTTACCCCATCTAACCAGTGCAGAAGGGGTAGGATTTTTGGCTGTAGAAGCCTTTACACCCTTGGGACCCTGAGAAATAGTCTCAGAATCAGCAGCAGGATTTTTGAAAATAAATTTGTGGGAGTCAGGAATCCTGTAATATCCGTCTGGCTTACTAGGAGCTGGAGGCAGGGAATCAGGAGCCAAGCTTGATTCCGAGAACACATCATCAACAATGTCTAAAAACAGGAAGTATTGCCAAAGGCTTATGCTGAGGAAGAAGAAAATCCCTAAGCCTCTTTTTTGATTCAGAGAATTCCTGACTCTCCCAGTGAAAATGTTCCCTTAAGGTATGCAAAGTCTCTTCAAAACAGTAATCCTCAGGAGGAGATGCAGATGGGATGGATTCCTCTGCATCAGAATCCTCATAAGGTGGGATAGAAAATTCCTGATCAGAAGAGGAATCAGAAGAAATGGAAACCTGATCTGAAGATTCATAATCAGTGCCTTGCCTAGGCCTCTTAATGGGGGGTGGGGGAGGGGGGGTTGGGGTGGGGGTTGGTAACCCCTGATCAAGGTAATCAAATCCTCATCCATTTTGATCATTTGTTTTTTAGGCATAGGGGCCTGAGCACGTGGCTCATGCATTGATTTTTTAGACATAGAAGTTGTTTTTGACCTTGTTTTTGTTGATGGCGGTTTAATATAAAAATGTTGAGGCCTGAAAACACCCTCAGAAGCCGGTGCCTGCTCAGCGGCTCCGGACCCATGCAAGGAAGAGACATCCGCGGGTTCAATACTTTGCGAATCTAACGGCATATTGGACTCTGAATGGGTCTCGGTAGAGGCCTGCGACTCAAAAGTAGCAGGTATCAGGGGCTGCGTAAGCACCTCACTGAGTACCGGCGAACTGGAGACTGGCTTAGAAGAAGCTTCGTCGTCAGTTTTTGGACCTCGACGGTCTGTCTCTGTATTTTTCCTTGCGTTTTTTGTGTACTCCGTTAGCCGGATTGCTAACCGACGACATTTCAGGGTAGTTAAATCTAGAGCCAAAATATTTGGAAGCAAAAATATACCGACAATTAATAGTGCGTTGGTTAAATTTAGCACAAAACCGACAGCAAGGCACGTTGTGATCAGGGCCTAGGCAAGGAATACAGTACAAATGAAAATCCTTATGAGGTATTTGCTTCCCACAAGTAATGCAATTAATAGCTTTTACTGACATCGGTAAGGAGCAAGAAAAAGTTCCCCAATGGGGTACTTAGCTTTAGTTTGAAGACTTCGGTTCTGAAACTCGAAAACGAAAATTTCAGGAGTCGGCCGACTAGCACTTATGAACTGCTTCTGCTTCGGGTACCACACGGCATGAAAGACTGGTTAAAATGGCATCGGCTGCATGTTTTATACCCCTGACGACCTGACATTATGGAAGAGGAGACAGCAACCGACGCAAGACCCAAGACTTTGTTATTCAGGCCGACTGAGGGCAACCTGCCAGCAGATTACACAAATGTAATGACTGCAACAGTGAAACACGAAGAACATCAGAAAACTAAAATCCTATCAAATATCTAAATCTTGGTTACTCTGTATCTGAATTGTTAACACTGTGCATGTTATAATGTTTATCACTAGTCTGCAAAGGATACAAGAAAGTTGATAAAAACCTGTTAAGTAATGCAACACCATGGTAGAGAAATTGAATGTAAAATGTAATGCCTGTATTTTTTCTCTCTTATTTCAGACTGGAACACATATGTAAGCTATATTTAAGTTTAATAAAATCTGCAACAGAAACTGCAGTACAAAACTGCATTTTGTAAGATATTGTAACAGTGACATAAAAACTGTATTTGCTCCTTTACAGAATACAGATAAAAATAATATGTTTTAACTCTGTTACCTTGTATTTCTGAAAAAGTACTTTAACTGTAAAGATATGCCTCAGAAAACAGTCGACATATAATTACAGTAGAAATCATAAAAAAATTGCCACTCTGGAAATTCTTAACCCTAAAGTTGTAAAAAGGGCCACGCAGCAATAGCAATATGTGAAATACTGTGTTAATTTCTACTATTTTTACCGTATATGAGAAAAAAAATGACGTAGCTACCTCTGGTTCCTGTGGAAAAAGATAATAAACTAAAATACCTGCATTCAGCTAAACGTGCGTAGAGTCAGTCCCGCTCAGACTTTCCTGTGGTACACATCTCTGTAAGTCAATGTCTGCACTTTGCTTGCATAATATTCTAGTAAGAGCTTAATTAGGTTCAATATTCTATTCTTGAGCTATGCTCAACTAGGGAACTGATCTCTGCAATTAATTCCTCTTTGCCCAAATGCATCATCTCTGGATATTTAATTGTGTTAGAGTTGTCTATAACGGTTATTTACTCACTTTTCAGAACCTGTAATGGGGATTTATCAACTTAACAGGGTATTATTTAGCACTGAAGGTTGCTAAGCTGCTGACATCTGCCTCTAAATCTCCAGATTTCTTTACACATTACCACATATATCTATTATTACTTACTATTTGGCTACTGATCACTACTGACATGGTAGCTGGTGGGTCTCTAGCTTCACAATCTATAGTGGTTGGAGCTAGAAAGAAAGCTGTGGAGAATTGAAGAATTCCATCAGCCTTCTCTGTGAATTGTGTGTGTAAAATAATTTGTTTGGAAGGCATTCAAGTTACAGTGGTGAGAAAGTGGCCATAAGTGCTGGACCAAGGTCTCAGCCTAGTAAGTGATAAATGTGGTGTCTCAGTTTTACTTTGGATGTTGGCAGCTCACACCAAGGGCAGCAGTGTCTGTTCTGTGCATGTTCTTCAGGCCAGGTTGTATTTAGTGAATTCAGTGAATCATATCTGGGTGCATCTCTTCTAAATATCTGTGCGCATTTTTTCTGCTTTAACTTGTTGGATGCCAGTGGTTTGACTTCAAAGAGCAATAGAGAAGATACAAGGACTACAAACACTGCTCCTCACAAATTAAGTATTAAACTGGTTTGCAATGGTAGGATTCAAACACCAACAGTGCCAGACCAGACACCAAAATTAAGATTTGCTGAGTAAGACTAGTTAATGAGAGATGAATGAGCAGATTAGCCAAGAGAGTGACAGGTATCTTTCCACCTTAGCAATCTGCAATGAGAATAGTGAGGGATTACTAGGAATGAGAAAGCAAAACAAAAATATTTATCTGTTTAAAACACTTGGAAGAATATTTAGATGTCATATGTGAGTATTCAGTAAGCTACATCTAATGCAAATCAGGTAATCAGTGAAAAAGAAAAAAAAAAGACATGTCTGGGAATTCATTAAAAGACCTAGTGCAAACCATACAGCTTACTCTAAAAAAAGGTTGTGCTCCCATGACACGTATTTTGGGATTCAATGACATGTAAGCTGTAATGAAGAAAGACCTCATTGTCAGTTAACATGCATGTCAATGAATCTCAGTTACTACCATGATATGTAGACCACTGCTGCTCTGCATGTCATGGTAGTGAAGTGATGATCATGTTGGCACTGACATTTCCTCCCTAGTCTTTTTCCCACATAACCCATGTACATATTCAAACACACACCACAGTGCTCATACCTGTCTCTGACTTGCGTCCCATTCCATCGTTCCCAGTACCCATGATCTCTGTAATAGTTGAAGTGCCATTATGTCATGTGTTTAGTGTGCTGGTGACCAGTGTGTTCCCTCACCCCTGATCATCATAATAGTTTAAATGCCATAATGGCATAACTATAATTGCTCTGGGGGCTAGTGGCTCACCCCACCACCTTGATCCCATACTGAAGTTAGTGCTGTTAAGGCACTTAGCTGTAGTGTAATCCCTGGTGTCTAGTGCTTCCCCCATCCCACTAATCTCTATACTAATGCTGGCACCTTTATAATCCCTGGTGTCTAGTGTTTTCCCCACCCCCAGCCCTACGCTGATGGTGGTGCCATTAAGACACTAAACTGTAGAATAATCCATGATGTTTAGTGTTACTCCCACCACCTGATCCCTGTACTGATGTCAGTGCTATTAGGGAACATAAATGTTGAGAAATCCCTGGCTTCTAGTGGCTCTCCTCACCACCTGATCCCTGTACAACTGTGGTGTTAGACCTTATTCACTGCTGTGAAGTGGTGGAACCAGCCAAGCTGATCTACACAGCTAAATGATTTCCTGAATTGCCTAGGCTGCAGATGATTTCTTGGAGGTGGTTCTGCGGGAGATGCAGCTTATAACTAATTAGCATATGCCTCTCCTCCTGGACTGCTTCATTACCATTCAGCATGGCCATATAGCTGCATGTCTTCATGCTAGAACACCATGCTCCATCATGTTAGACCCATTGCTGAATATGAAAAGGTTACAGTGCGATATACAAGAAGGTGTACTTGTCACTGAACTTTCATGAATTCTCACCCCCATGGTATTTAGAGGCAGTTTACGAAGTCAGTGATTTACTGCACTGCAACTACACAAAAACGCAGACATAAATCACCTGAAATTATGGTATCTAGGTTCTGCCATAATATGCAGGCACAGAGTGTACTGCTTGAGAAAGAACAGACTTAAAAATGGGTCAAGTAAGGCATCATCATTAGGCTGTTTGTGGTACAACAAATAATTTTTTTACTTATTTTATTTGACATTTGCTGACCAGGAAATTCCAACAGAGCCAGAGCCCTTTTTTCAGTGAAAACCTGGGGAGAAAAGATTCACATGGGTACAAAGTACATTAGAGAAAGGGAAAATGCACAGTTTCATACACAGTTTTCATTACATTGCCAACATACATTGTATACAGCTCCATACCAGCACAAAGTACATTCGACAAAGGGAAAATACATAGTTTCATACAGAGTTTTCATTACATTTTCCAAAATACATTGTATATAGAGCATTTTTTAGGATACTTTACTGTAAAAGGAATCCAGGAGGAGAGTGGTGGTCAAAGAGGTTGAGTGAGGGGGAGTTAAGAGAGAGTAAGTGAGAGCAAATCATAAAATAAACAACTATCTAGAACGGTGAAGAGATGTTAATGGTGCATATATCAACAACAAATAAAATAAAAACATAGATATTTGTTTCAGTTTCTCTCATGTATTGTCCTTTAGAAAGAAAGAAACAAACAAAAATTAACCATGATAAGTAAATATGTATATATTCCCAGTTGGTTCTTTAAATTTTAGCAATTAAATAAAATTTGAGAACTATCCATGGTTTATCAAACATTATTAGGTAGGCTTTTACAGCAATAAATTACAAAACAGAAATATGCCGAAGACAAGATTTCTGATACCTACTTTATTAAAATGATCACCAATCACTTCCCATATCCTTGACCACTGTAGCCTGATACGATTCATGTTATAATAGGAGATCTCCACGATTTTCTGCAAACTAAACATTCGAGGGTGATGGTGGGATGCCAGCTCATCCATAGATACAGCACAGAGCCACCGAACAAAATCAACTGAACAGAAACAAGTGGAATGGTCAGATTTTTAAAAAGGATTCACTTTCAACATGCTAAAAACTAAACTAATATGAAGTGCACTCACCTATTGCATTTCCATCTAGACGAGTTGATCCAGTAAAAATCCTAAAATAAATATACACTACATTACATTTACATAACCAAGCAGGCAGCAATTTTACTTCCAAAAACAATTTCAATTCATCTCCTATATCTGACCAGAAAGAAGAAAAGTACATGTGATTCCAGCATATTGCACCTGATAATGAGTGATCTACAATTCAGACATCACAGCAATGCTTTAACCTGCTTCACAAAATGGAATGCTGTCTAAAACTAGGAAAGGCCACTCAAGGCACAGATCTTCTGTATTGCAGCAATTCAGCAAATTATCCAGTTAACTTGGTGACAAACTCATACCCACAAATGACAAGAGGTTAAAAAAAACTGCAGGTTACACAACAACTCACTGCTGCAATGGAAATGAAATATGAAATTTGTCGGAGGTGGTTGAGGCTAATCACTGATAAGCAATATGAGGAAGATATCAAATGGTCAATCAGGAAAGGTTAACTGAGGATCAAAGCACTGTAGTTGTCTCCTAGTAGCAGTGAAACAGGGATCTCACACATTACAGGCAGAGCTGGACATCTTGAAGTGGTGAGAGTTACAGCGGATATAATAAGTGCACACACCCTTGTTAAAATGCCAGGTTTTTGTGATATGAAAAAATAAGTCCACAATAAATCATTTCAAAACTTTTCCCACCTTTTATGTAAACTATAACCTGTGAAATTCAATTGAAAAACAAACAAATCTGTTACGGGAAAAATATAAAAAATACAAAAACATACAATAAGCTGGTTAATTAAGTGTGTGCACTCAACACTCAACCAATCACAGAAAGTTCAGCAATCATGTGATAACATAAAAAAAAAAAAAACACACTCCCAAACAATAAAAGCAGCCTACCGTTTGTTAAAGACATAGCAATAAAACAATATTCACATCACCAATTATAAAGATTTTGCTGGCAGGTGTGTACCCCAGAAGACTGAATGCTGTAATTAAATCAAAAGGTGCTGCAACAAAGTATTAGTTTAAGGGTGTGAACATTTGTTTGTGATAAAAGTTGTTTTAAACGCTCACTTTTTTTTTCTGTGGAGAATCTGTGCTTAAATTACCTTTGGGGGCTGGCAGAGTGCATCAGAATTTTTTTACTGTGTTTTAACTAGGAAAAATTACTTTTAGGCTCGTATAACTAACTAAGATACATGAAAAAATCTTAGAAACTTCCTGAATCAAATTTCCCCTACCATCATACTGCTTGGGAACCTCAGCAGCAGAACAGCCAAACAATACTGTGTAACTAAAGTAGAAACTATGATTTTGGACTTCAGAAGGATGTATTAACCCTATCCTTACAAAAAAAATGGGAGAAGAAGCCATGAGTGCTTGCAGTTTAGAAAGGTTAAGAGCCATTAGCAGGATGGTCTAAGAAGTAGAAATATTCAAGGAAGCTGAGGAAGCAGGCTCACATGGAGGAAGAGATAACATTTCTAAAATATAAAAAAAGATCCCATGCATAAGGGATAGATTTCCTAGGGAGCTGAGATGAAGGAGGTCTTTTAAAACCTGTCGGAAAGGTTAAGTTAAAGGGGGATCAAAAGGAAGGCAGGCAGAAATGGTTGACAAATATGTTTTAATGAAGAATATGCCAGGGCTGAACTGAGCAGCTCACAAGTAAGAGAGAATAATAGGCATACCCATTAGAAAAAAGTCCTGGTTCTTCTTGTGGTACCTCTCTTCCATTTAGAAACACAAGATTTTTGAAGTAGGTTTCGACCCTCTTAATTTCTTCAAGTCTTTTGGGTTTCTAATATGATGATGGGAATGGACCCCATTCCTAACTCAAAGTACAATTAATGTTAATAAAATTAGAATTGTTTCAATCTTTGATGTCAGCCAGAAGTGCTCTTTGCAGTACCCGCAATGTGCCCAGTTTAATTTCTCCAAGTCTTTTGGGTTTCTAATACCATGACAGGAATGGACCCCATTCCTAAGTCAAAGTAGGAGGAAAGTTCATGAAATTACAATTGTTTCAGTCTTTGATGTCAGCCAGAAGTGCTCTTCACAGCACCCACAATGTGCCCAGTAATGACACTTTCTGCAATTCGTACGGGGTTACACATATTTGTAACCTATCTAAATATGATTGTAGATTATTTTTATAAGATCTGTTGCTCTGACTACTATTGGAACTGTCTTGGTATCTTTCTTCCATATTGCTCTCATTTCTGCCTGCAAATATTGATATTTTATGACTCTATGTCTCTCTGTGCACAAGACACTGTAGTGACTGGGTGTGGCGAGTTCAATGATCAGTGCTACTTTTGTCTTCTTTTCATGGAACACTATGTCCGGTTTCCTAGCCTTCTATAAAACCTGCAAAATGACCTCAGAGAACAGGTACCTAAAAGGAATTAAAATCAGATCACCCAAAGGGTTAGCTGCAGAGTCCTGAGGTTTGGGGTAACTGGAGAGCCCTTTTGCTGTATGAGCAAGTCTACCCCGAGGTAACGTGATGATTGTCCTGGGCCAGATAAAATAGAAGGGTGAACCCATACTGTCTGGGTTATAAAGGAGTCAATAGCAGATTTTTGGCTTTCCTTCTTGATTTTCAGAAGAATCTTAGGAATTAGAGGTAGGGGAATGCATACAGGAATCGCCCCTTCCAAGAAAAAGACATGGTCTCCATTTTCCAAGCTTACAGGCATGGAATTCTGTAATAAAACAGCCTGAGCTTCCTGTTCAGATTTGGGGCAAAGAGCTCTATCCGAAGAGGACTCTACTGATGGGCAATTGGCAGGAAGACCTCTCTGTCCAACATCCACTCATTAAGGTCAGCTTGGGATCTGCTCAAGTAACCTGCCACTGAACTGCTCTCTCAAAGAATGTAAACTGCTAGCAAGGACAGATTGTGTTGCATGGCTATGTCTCAATAAGAACTTGTCCTGCCATGCTTGTCTGTGTACCACATAACTGTGGTTTGGTTTGTGTCTTTCGGCTTTTCCCGGTTAGGGGTCGCCACAGCAGAACTCCGGTCCGCTAATGACTGGCAGTAGATTTTTTTTTACGTGCTGGCTTGCCGGGCCTAATGCACAACCTTCAATGAAGGAACGCCCACTCACGCATGGTGTTGTCCGTAAAAATTCAGAGTGGACCTAAAGACCAGAGATGATGCTGACATTCCAAGGCTGGACTCATCACCTTCACTTCCTGGTATTCATGTCATCCTTCCTGTCTTGTTGGACTACACATTCTGGACTTTGACATTCATAAAGCAAGCCCCTCACAGGTCTAAAGCATCTATGTAAAGCTCTTAGCAAGGGGGAGGAAACAGAAAGTGATACTTTGCTTATCCACCTCTTTATGAATGTTAACAGGAACAGAGAAGTTTAAAGGATGGCAATGCTGTGTCCATTATGATCTCTGATACCACTGAATATTCCTTATAAGGAGTTCAACTCAAGGAATCATAAGAATCGTGGAGGCCATAAACCTCAAGGCTCTCAAGACCCATCTTGGTGAGGTCACATTAGAAGAAAAGACTGGAAGTATTTCTTGAGGAACACCACTTTGTCCTGGGGAATGAAAAGCAAGTCACGGACAAAGAATTGAACCTGCAAGCAAGTGATACCAGATCCTGAGAAGGAAACATTTAATTTTTTGAGATTTGAGGTGAACCCCAAACAGTACAGCAATTTCTTTCTAAATCCGAAGTCCAGAAGGCATTTCACTTGTATACGCTTGAATAAGCAGGTCATCTAAGTAAGGGAAAATATGTATTCTATGTAGCCTGCAGACAGCAGCAATTGGAGCTAGGCAATTTGTGAAAACTCTTGGTACAGTAGAAAGCCCAAGGGGCAAAGCACAGAACTGAAAGTGAAATTCCAAAACAGACCTGTAAACACGTTTTGTATTCTGTATGGATTAGAATATGAAGATATACATCCTTTCCATCCAAGGTTACCAGAAAAGCCTGAGGCAGAATCACGGGAAGCAGAGACTGTACAGTAATCATTCCGAATTTGGAACTCTCAGATACAATCTGAGAAAGGACAAATCTGGAAAGGTTCTCCATTTCACCTCTTCCCTTTTTACTGGGAACCAGAAAAAAGCCTTGAACATAACTCTGTCCCTTTTTAAGGAGGCGGTACTAATTCTATTGTACCATGAGGAAACAACTTCTTTAGGAATGAAGGGATTACATGGAGATGGCTTGATGGAATAGGAGGAATGCCTGACATGTTGAAAAGTAAAGGCCATGACATCCTGTATTCGCTTTTAATTATTGAAAAATCCCAATGGTCTTTGGTGCTAGATTCTCACACAAGAAAGGATAGGGACAATATCTTTGATAGAGGGTTTAGGGATAGTCCAAGGTGCGGAACGGGGTGGAAGGCAAAGATGGATAGTCACAAGGAAGCTGGTTTGTCCAGAAATGGGGGGTTTAGACCCCCCTTAGATTTCTGATTGTGTCTGTCTTGAGATCTTTGTTTTGAATATCTTTTACCTTTTTGTGGGGTCTTTTGTTCTTTGGGGGAAAAAAGGGGCTAGCTTTAAAAGTGTAGTCCCTTTGAAACCTGGGAAAAGAGAGAGAGAAAGATCTATTTAAAGTCTTTCATAATCTTGTATCTTTCCAGAAGATTTTTGAAAATGCCAACAGCAGCAGGTCCAAAGAGTATCTCTATGCAGAGGTGCATTCAAGATTTTAGATTTAACATCCACAACAAGAAATTGGAGCTTAAGCCAAAACGGTACAGGTACCAGTAGTAGCTGCATTGGAAGAAGCATTGGTTGCATCACAGTTGCATTTAATAGAATGCTTAGCTATCTAGGATGCAGAATTCAGTAAAGAAACAGCAGAAGACTTAATTTCAGAATTAGGCATATCAGACAAAATGTTTGCCTTTCCACTGAAAATGTTGCATCATTTTTAGTACTGTATCTCCAAAGGAAAGTTTCTCCAAGGGATCTCAGGTTTGAATTGCTGAAAGTGCTTAAAGTGTCCCCAACTTCAAACACATACCTCAAAGGGGAGTGAATCTGAGAAGAATAAACCAAGGAATCTCCCTCACAGTCTGAGTCCTCCATCTCTGAAAAAGTATCTCTGTGATTCTTCTGAGGTGGGGAGGTGGAAAGGGAGGCATAAGCAAAGAACTGGGGAAGCATAAGAAAGACTAATGCTTTAAACAGCCCTTAAGAAAATTCATACCATTACTTCTGGGGGTCCCTGACAGTTGACAGAGGAGAAGGAGAAATATGCTTAATCTTCCACCACTTCTTGGTGAGAAGAGGAGCTTGCACAAATGGAGAAGATTCAAACCCGTGGCATACCTCAATGAAAGAACCTGGTACTTCCTCTCAAATAAGAATCTGAGAAATGCTGTCAGGTCCCTCTGAAACAATCAGCATTGGCTCCTCTTCATGGCAGAAGCAGTCATCTGACACATCAGGGTGGATTGTGCTAAGGGGCAATGCCATGCCAACCTCTGGCAAGGACACAACAAAGGGAGAAGCCAAAGTAGTTGGATGGTCCAATGACATCAATGGACAGCCGATGCATCAGATTTGTTTTTTTTTTCTTTTCTTAATTTTATTTTTGGGTTGATGCAGGATGTCTGAGTAGTAGGAAACATCAGACTTCATTTTAACATGAACAATCTTTAAGTGTCTGTTTTTTTAAGATAACTGTTATAAGAAGACGGAAGCACTGGCAAATACAGCAATTTCTATAATCATGATTGGCTCCTAGGCAAAAAAAAAAAAAAACACTTAGCATAACTGCTACTATGAGGTATGCCTCCCACAATCACATTTTCCCTTTTTAGTTGACATGAAAAAGCTTTACTTTTATTTAAAACAGAAGCTTCCTGAATGGAGTCACTTATCTCCTCCAGACAAATGGAACTGGCAATGATTGTACATCTGACAAGCCAACAGACAAAAGCAAGTTCAGTGACTGGGCTGGCGGCGAGAGAATTCTGAGGTACTTCACTCTAGCACAGTCCTTGTATACCACACTGCACTGACACCCTTTGTTCATGTTTTGGAAGTATGGTGTGAGAGAACTACGCCTTGGCCTTGGTATCCTGGCCAGATGTAAGGCTATCCATGGCAGGATATCACACTTGTCAGTATTACCTCTACATGATCTTAAGAAGGACATCAGCAGTAGACAGTGAAAATTCCATTTGCAACTAATCATAACATTTTTTCCCCACTGAAAATATTGATGGATTTTAGAGGCTGTTTCAGGAAAAGTAAAATTTTTCACAGGGAAAGTCATAAGAAATCCTCGCCTTATAATCAGAATCTGTTGCCTGAAGAAAAATGTGTTTTTCCAGTTCTATTTCCTTATCATAAGACTGGGAATCTTCAGAAACATAAGAATTTCTTTTTCTCTTACCAGTAGAGCCAGAGGTAAGCCCAATAAATCTTCCCCAGCTACTACGGTAAAAGAGACAGGGGAGATAATCACATTGTAAGGAACTATCACAGAATAACTGGCTATGCTGTAGTACTAACGGCTTTAAAAGTGGAGCAGGGTCATTTCAGGTTTACGTCATAAGCTGCAACTAAATGAGGCAGTACAGATCTGTTTGCCCAATGGCAAAGACAGCGAATCACTACTGGGTGGAACAATGACACAGTCAGGAAGCAGCTCTTCAGGACCTCTGCAGGCTAGGAAGGAAGAAATGAATGACAAAAATGTAAACTGGAATAGGTTCCCTCCACTATTTAAATCATTTGCATCTGCAGGATAACATGGGACACAAGTGTTAGGTTTTCAAAAGGAACTATGTACATTTAAAATTTAAAATGGAAGTTTAGGTAGCTATAACCCATGGATTCCTCACACAAAGTTAAAGACAGAAGTTTTAAAGGACAGAACCAAGATAACAAGTATTCAGAGAAACCCCAGGGTGAAAGATGCCTGCACCACAAAACAAAAAAAGCCTACATGAAGGGGACAGAGACAAATAATGAAGAGAAACGTTACTCAGTGTCACAATGGGTTAACAGATACTAAGCTGACAGAGAGGTGGAAAGTTCAAGATATTATACTACTGCAGGAGTAAGGATGGTGATGGCCAAGTATTCAATTGGGAAGCCAATATTACATGGATAAGTACAACTGTGGGCTATTAAATAGTAGGTGCCGCATTTGAGAAATTTAGTACAGTCTTGCAGTGGTTAACAGTGCAGAAGGCAAGCAAGAACAGCACAGGTCATCACTTGGATGACATTCTTTGGGAAGGCAGGCTACTTCGTGTAAGAGCCAACAGTTGGTCACAAGCCTTGAAGGAATATGCAGGGGACCTATGAGTCCCCTTAGTATCCAAGAAGGTGGAAGACAACTCATCAGAATATGCCCTGTGGCAGGGCAGGCTTATACCTCCTACCTAAAAAAAGGCTGACACACTAAAACAAATCATTAGAACAGGTTTTGAGTACATTACAGATAACAGGTAAACAGTTATAGGAATTAGATCAGGTTCACCAGGGACATGAAACGCAACTCAGGAGAGCACCAGAGGTTCATTTAGGAATTTAATGGTACAGCACTTTGGCAGCAGATTTGCATGCACGAGGAAGCAGAAGTATGTATAAATAAATAAGTAAGCAAGTTAAGTATTCATTCAAAATACCCCTTCTCAGCATAAGTTCGAAATGTATTACAGGGTGATTGAAGTTGTTTAGAAAATGAAAATTCTGTTTAACAATGCCACAGATATACTACAACTACACCGTATTAAACTGTAATTGTTTTCAGAAAAAATTATGCCTGATAATATTTTGAGATCACGTGACCTCAGACATTAAGGTATATAAGTGCACTAGAATGTGATTGTTTTAATGGATCTGATGAAGTATCCATGTGTATGAAAGCGCTTATCCTGGTTATATTTTTTGTATTTTTACAGTTTTTACGTGTTTTATTAAATTGGTTTGCTCACCTATCTCTCAGCCTAGCCAGCTTTTTTTCTTTTTTAGTATATTACTACACCGTATCTAACTGTAATTGTTTTCAGAAACAGTTATGCCTGATAATATTATACTATGACTGTTATGTGCTATGTTTTATCTAATTAGACATTTTGTGTGTCCCAGGGCTATGGATAAGCACTCTACCTCTGTAAACAAATACAAAGAAAACAATGAAAATAAAATAAACAGATACAACTGCTTGGAGGGGGTAAAGGGTTTGGGAGGTACTTTAAGGGAGGCTAGTTTAGCAGCAGGTGGCAAAGAATAATTAGTAGTAGGGAACATGTAGCCATTTACAGAACCAGAGTTCTTCCCAGAGGTATAAACTGACGAACAAGCTAGTCTGTCGAGTCAAGGAAGAGAAGGAGTGATGGGTATATAAATGAGACATTTCATATTATGTTACTTACAGTGGAGGACTGTCGCAGTGCAACATGTATAAGGGATACAGAGTTCATTAGTTGATTCTTTTTCTCATTCACAGCAATCTCAGTTTAATAGACTGGCACTACAAGCAACACTAATAACCAAAAGCAGGTACAAATTCATTTATATTAGTGGTACAGGGAAGGCTAACAAAAAGGCACTGCAGAATTTTATAGACACTAGGAAGGTGCAAAGCTGACCAGTGATGTGGCCCATACATTAAAACAATGAAGGCATACATCCTGTTAATGACAGAGGTAGGTTAGAGTAAGGGGAACGCTGCCTGCACAAATCCAGGTGTGGGAGGAGAGTCCACAAAAGCAGGTAAAATAAGACTATACTAAGGTTACTAAGGTTTTTCAAGGAGATACCCATGCAACCCAAACAGAAAGTACCCATCTGGCTCTACAGTAACATAAGCATTTTGAGACTAACTGGGAAAGGTATGTCATCATGAATATAATGTGAGGCTTTCAGCACCAGTTGTTTAACACCCTATGTGTAACAGTTAATCGGTCAAAATTAGTACAGTCTAATGGTAAACAGAAACAACCTATTATTCTTCATACTGGGGTTTTGATTTTGTGGACAAGAGTTATGCATAGCTTGTCAGAACTAGTTTAACAAATGGCAGGAATGGGCGTTCTATAACTTTGCATCCACAAGATGCAAGAATTTCTAACAAGTATGCATATGGGTGCCCACGTCAAAGACAGACCAAATGTTTAAAGGACAGTGGGTGTGATTACACACCCCAGCAGGTACAAAGTGGGTTGAAATGACGTAAAGCCACATCCATCTGAGCAGCAGGATTACATGTACGGTTAATGCATAACATCATGGCAAAGACTAGTGGAAATGGCCAGCAATGTATTTTACTGAGGGGGGTCTGCTTTTCATTACAAAGTATGGCAGTATTTAATGTAGACTTAAGGGCAGGACTACAGAGTAGGTAAGATGATGCGCTTGACAGCAGGGGGAAGAATTCATCCCCCCCCACCCCCGACAGGATTGGCAAGGGTGATCCAGGTAAGTGGGAGGGTAGTCTGTGAGTGACTAGCCAGACTTCCCAGAGAATGGGTATCGCCTTAGTAGAGTGTAGGATGTATTGGCCAGCTCTCCCTTGGTAGAATGTCATGCAACCTATGCATGAATTATATGGAAATAATGATATGGAGGACAACGGGGCCTTGATGTGATGTTGAAAAAGGTCAGATAGACAGTGCTGGCCCTCTGCAGAGTTAGGGAACTAATGCACAAACTGGTGCAAAACATGGTCTCCCAGAAAATCATTCCTTTCTGCAGATCTCTGAATTTGAATTGGCAAGCAATCTGGCAATAAATGCATGGCTGCATCCATTTAACTCCAGTGAGTGATGTTGTCTGTCTCTTTATTATACCCCACCACTGACAGCTAAGTGAAGCAAAATGGCTCCTGGTGTTATCACCCTTTCCAGAGCTTAAAAAGCGAAAAACACAGTCCTTATCATCAAATGGTTTATATAGTACTCAGCCCATTTCCCTTCAACAAGGGAGGAGCACAAACAAAGGTCTCCTACCAAATAGCAAAAGGTCTTAAATCTCTTTCAACAAGCAATATTATGGATTCAGCCATAAGAAAAGAAGGCCTGTGTTGAGACTGGTGGGAAATGACAGACACTCTACAATGTGGGGATAAAGGTGTGATATCAGCAGCACCTGTGTAAGTGATGGCTTGGCACTTTGCTGTCAAATGCAGACCAGTCATCAATAGGAATGTGAAAATGGACTGTGAAAACAATGGAAGCCATAAAGTCTAAAAGGTGAAGGAAATGTTGTGTCTGCACCATCAACTACAGTCCTAACACAGAATCAGAACCCTTTTTAATGCATATACCTACATACTGCACCCTAACATGTGACCATAGGTATGGGCATTACTGAGCCACTCCCAATTTGGGCACACTGCTTTCCACTATAGCTTTTGTTTTACCTTAATTTATTTTATGTATTGAAAATACTTCAATCCATCTCAAAATGTTCCACAACACCCAAATGTCCTTTTTCGAGATTTATCAAGTACAAAATATTATAATCTCCAAATAAAACTACATTAACTACCTTGTATTTTTTTTTACTACTAGTTTTAGATACAAAGCAAAAAAATGCTAAACAGGACTTCCCTGTCTGGTTCCTCTGTTCAAACACAGCCTGTGAAAAGAGGAACCCTCCCACCTTAACTATTGCCTTCAACACTAGATATATTCTACTTGTTTATTCATATTACTCTATAAAGGAATGCAAATGCTAACATTACAACACTAGTTAACTCTACCAAAGACAGTCTTCACATCAAGACAGTATTGGGAACACACAGTTGTCATTTTCACAGTTAGTACAGACATAAGCACTTCATGAGTATGGTTTTAAAGACTGAAACGGGTCTATATAAAGCTGGATCTGAAGGGTTTATACCCTTGCTGGGTAATATAGACACTGTAACTTTCTTTCAAAATGCTGGCATTTTCTTTCACCATACAAAATATAGTTAAACAAAACCTTCCAGGGGTTTTATCTCTTTCTCCTATACTAACATCCACACTTTTACATAAAACTAGCTGGCCTGGAGATTTCACCTGTTGAATGAATATATCCATCCATCCATATACATTACTATTTTATCACATACCTTCATATCTTGGCTATACATTATTGAGCCTCATCTTCCTGTAACCTTGGCAAAAGTAAGCCTTCCATAATTGTTTCCATTTGAACCTTTTTCTTGGTTTTCCTATTCCTCTACATTACACAAAGGTTCAAAAATGTTCTAAATAATCTCTAATACCTCTGTAGGATCTCTGGTTGGTTGGCTGGCTGGTTGGTTTAGTTATTTTTGTTACAGACTCCCAACGTTTGGCTACAACTCTTTCTACTTTTTGTTACCCAAGTCGTGCTCAATGTTTTTGCTTTTGAGACTTATCAAAAATGGTTATTTAACAGCAAATTTTTAAACTCATGAATAATTTCCAAATACTCCCTTATTTTCCCTTTAGCATTCTAAATGTGTTCATCTTTTTGTTCTGTAAGATTCCCCTTCTACAATACTTAAACCTTTGCCAAATCCTCTGACTAATTCCTACTACTTTTTCCCCATATCTGTTAATCTTATTATATCATGTTTTTAAACTCCATCATCATTTATCCCTTTCAATAGCTAGTAGCCCCTTTTAAGTAATTTATATTTTCCCTTATAACTCATGAATCATTTCCATTATCTATTTTTTAAAACTTTCCTCTTAACAGATCAGTAGGAGAGTACCGGTGTCTCATTTTTACATCATTACCTGGCTTCATCATCTAAGCTTTTAAAGGTGCATGATATATACTTATTGGATGGATCTCAAGGCTTTGAATTAAATACACATGCACCTGTGTGATATAATTTTTATCTAGTCTAGCCCAGTTAATATTCCTGGGAAATAATATGACAATTCTGTCTGAGTTCCAGCTACTGTAGTTATATTTTCTGTACCAAACAGTCACATGTACTTCAGATATCTTCCCAATACAGGTCACCCTGCTACAGCCTCACTACTGCATATCATATTTCAGCCTCCATACAAAATAAACAATATTCCCTACTGAAAGCATTTTATTTCTCAAAGAATTCTCCTAAACTTCATAATAATAGTTTTAGGTGAAATATAAATACAGATTAGCACAATCCTTGTTCCCTGGCAATAGGGTCATAGGTTGTTACTAGGCTTGCAGTCTAGGGAACCAGTGAAGGGACTTACTCAAATTAAAAGATGCCCCAAGCACTGATAGGTTAAGTGACTTCCTCAAGGCTGAAGGAATTAAACCCTTACCACAGGAAGTTTAAGCTCAAAGCCCCTGCACCAACTGCCAGACTAACCCCTCACTACCATAATCTACCATCATCTTCCCCCCACTTTTATCACTAGTCGAGTCCCTCTCAAATCACTATTACTTCTGTTTTCCTCTGTCCCTTATATTCTGCTGAATGTATTTTGTGATTTTTATTTCAAATCCACATGCTTATTCTTAACTAAATGCATCTCTTGAAACATTATTTTCTTCCTACTCTTATTAATATAGTTCAATATTCTGTGCTTTTTTCTACACCTGCAGTGCCGCTTACATTCCATGTTAATACTGACAACAGCCATTCTGATAAACTACTCCCACCTACTATTAATGACAGATCTTTCTAACAGAAATTTCCCCTAAAGTACCTCCACACACTGTCTTGCAGACTGATCTTGTATGGTGTTACTCCTTCTCATCTATATCTGAACCCATGTCACATTTTTCCAGACTTACTACTTCGATAAAAACACTAACAAAAAAATTTCTAAACCCTCATTCCTATCTAAAAACACAGCCACTGCACAAAACTATGCAAAGTTTACAAAATGAAAGTTTGCCTCTGCAAATATGAGTACTTGCCCCAAATCAGGCTGCAACCACAAGCATTATCTACTCTAAAATTAAAATTAACCATGTTATAGAGTATACATTCCTCAATTACACCGATTTTATCTTCTCCTGTTTTCTCTTTTCCCCTTCCTGATGTGAAAAACAGCTTACATTCTTAAACATTAACTTTTAGTTTTAAGAGAAAG
Source organism: Protopterus annectens (assembly GCF_019279795.1). NCBI lineage: Eukaryota > Metazoa > Chordata > Ceratodontiformes > Protopteridae > Protopterus > Protopterus annectens. Next base: position 899,314,634 of record NC_056746.1, read on the forward strand.
TGGACTGACTACCTTAAATAAATACATAAAATAAACTGTACATTGTGTGTGTGTGTGTGTGTGTGTGTGTGTGTGTGTGTGTGTGTGTGTGTGTGTGTGTGTGTGTGTGTGTGTATATATTTCGGTTTACTATTATTTCATCGATGTGACAGTCGATTTTCACTAGTGTGAAACACACTATGAAAAAACGAAGGCCACAATGATGAAACCTGTAAAAGTGAATGCAAAACAGCATTCGTTGTTGTGAGTTTTGACAGTGTGATGCAGACTATAGTGGGGATTGGGAAATGCACCCTTTCCCTCATTGTAGTGCAATCCCGGAGTTTGTATATATAAGAAGCAGGGGGTGTGGGGGGGGGCGCAGTCTCCCACATGGGGGGTCCAGGGGGGGCTTGCCCCCCTGCAAACACATTCAACGCACAGTGATGCTGTTCCTGGAAGTGTGGTGACTGTTCAAAAATGTCAATGTTGACATTTACAGTCACCACACTTCCGAGTTTTTTCTGTTCGTTATTTTATATTTTGCGGTTTTGTTTTGGAATAACTGCGATTCGCTGTTGTGCAGTTTGGGGAAACAATAGTAAACCTATATATATATATATATATATATATATATATATATATATATATATATATATATATACATATACACACGCACTTTTTTTTTTTAAATCACTCTTTTTTCCCCAATATCCAATGACCATCAGCCTCTCTTGGTCAATCTGCACATTCTCCATGACTGAAGAGACGGTCAACTGGAAAGTGCCATCACTGAGACAGCTACAAGGAGTGGTTTGAGGGGTTTTCTTCTTTTGGTTCTACGTCCCAATGAACAACCAGTTTGCAGAGCTGGAGAAGTATATTAAATGGGCTGTCTGAGTTTGTCATATCTCACTTCCAGAATGGACACTGCCAGCAAGCAGCCCTGGCTCCTCCCCTCAAGCACAAGAAGTGGTTTTGCTAGTTTGCACTGGATAATTTACACTTCCCATGAATGCCCATTACCCACTCCATCCCCCATGTGAGAGGAGAGTGGGCCACACCCTTCCACTCCTCTCCTTCCCTGTCAGGCTCCTCTATTGCTAGGGCTACTAACTGAACCCCAGACACCTGGGTCTCAGGAAAGGCTATGTCCCTCTGCACCCAACACCAGGCTGTATACTCGCATACTTAATGCATTAAGGTACTAAGGTTGCTAGGTGGCCAACTATGTGTTTAACTTATTTATTTCCACCAGTTCCAAATGTTATTGATTTTTCACTGAAATGTTTGTGAATGTGCCTTTAAAACTTAATTACATTGCACCTTGTTGATATATTGCTCATTTTTCAGACCTCTCAAGAATAAGTGCTTATAAATATAAGCTGCTTGCCTTAAACTAAAAACAGTTGCTACTGGAAAAACAGCAAATGACTTCATAAATACATCAAAGTACCCTTGCACAATTTAAACCACTCTTGATTAATTGCATGTACTGCAGGTTCCTTGTCTCCAATTAAAACCAAGTGCCAATTAAAGAAAAAAAAACAACTAGTAGCTTTGCTAATACAAGAAAGAAACTACAGTTGTATAAAATCTTACCATAACAGTAAATGTCCTTTCCTTCACAGCTGCAGTATTCTTTACACCTGGGAATCCCTGCCTAGGATGTCCCAATGTCCGGCCAGTATACGAAAGCCTTAGGTTGCCTTAAGGTACGTTGTATGTCACATATATGCTCATGTAGCATAGGGCATCAAGGTGACGTCCAGACATACCATCCTCTGAAATGCCCCAGTAGGAATGCCAGTCCAAGGAAACCAAGAGGTAACTAGTACATCCAGAAGAGAACTGGACCACGTGTAGGAAGGAAAAAGTGAATACTGCAACAGTGAAGGAAAGAACATCTACAGTTATGGTCAGATTTTACAATTGTTCTATGCCCTTCCATTCACTGTTGTGGTATTCCTTACATGTAGGAGAGTGCCAAAGCTCAAGAAGAAACTTGGGAGGAGGAATGACCAGCAGAGCCCTCTAAGAAGCCATGAAGAATGGCCCTAGCATATCCAGCTCTAGCTCTGGAAATTCCATCTAACTAGTAGCGCCTGGTAAAAGTACACATAGAAGTCCAGGTAACTGCTTCAAGAATAGAGTTAGTATCCAAACCCTTGAAAAAAGCACCAGAAGAAGCCACAGCTGTAATAAAGTGAGCCTTTACAGAACAAGGAAGGCTCTTACCATGAAAAGAATAACAAAAAGAAATATATTTATAGATCCAAGAAGAAACAGTTTGCTTGGATACAGCTAATCCTAGGGCCTGAAGATGAAAAGAAACAGACTGGTCAGATTTTCTAACAGACTTAGTCTTATCCAAATAAGATCTGAGCTGTCTATGCACATCCAAACTATGTAGCACTCTCTCAATGGCGGACTGCGGAGAGGGTTAAAAGTAGGCAAATGAAGAGACTGATTAAGTGACAACTCATTAACCATCCTGGGCATAAAAGGAGGATTAAGGACACCCTGTCCTTATGAAACACCAAAAAAATAGGACAAGCCATAAAGGCTTGAAACTCAGACGCTCATCTAGCAGAAGTAACCAACAAAACAACAGTCTTCCAACAGCAATGTTGCAAGGAAGCTGAAGCAGCAGGCTCCAAAGGAGCCCAAGTGAGTTTCTACAAAACAAAATTAAGATCCCTGGGTGGAGGAATAGACTTCCTGGGGGATCTAATATGAAGTATGCCTTTGCTGACTTGTTTAGCTTTAAATCTAGAAGCTAAAGGAGGAGATAAAGGCAGACAAGCAGAGATAGCTGATAAATGGGCCTTAACAGAAAAATAAGCCAACTCAATTCAGCAATTCACATAAAAAAGAGAGAACCAAAGGAACATCCACAGAAAGTGGATCCAGGTTATGAGAGAGACAAACAGAAAACTTCTTCCATTTGGATACGTAGGATTTCCTAGTATTGGGTTTCCTAGCCTCCTGTAGGACCCTAAGCACATCCTCAGAAAAAATGTGGCTATGTGGAATCAAACTCCTATCACCCATAAAGTCAGTTGAACAGTAGATAGGTGGGGATGGATAAATTATCCCTTGTCTTGTGTCAGTAGGTCCACCCTCTGAGGTAACTTGTGATGAGTGCCCTTGGTTAAATACAGAAGAAAAGGGAACCAATGCTGTCTTGCCCCAAACAGAGTCACCAACAAGATTGTGGGAGCATCCTGTTGAATTTTGAAAAGGACTTTTGGAATGAGGGTAAGGGGAGGGAAAGCAAAACAGAAACATTTCCTTCCAAAAAAAAAAGAGAGGGTGTCCACCTTCCATACCAGAGCACTTGGTACTCTGGCACTGAAGGACCTGCTCAAAGTATCTGCCACAATGTTTTGACCTAAGGGAATGTAAAGTGCCTGAAGAGTCACTTCATATTGGACAGCAAGGTCCCATACCAGAAGAGCCAACTGGCAAAAAAGGTAAGATCTTGTTTACCCCCTGCTTGTTTATATACTCCATCACTGTGGTTTTGTCTGTAAATACCTTGAGAGGTCCTGAGGAGAAGAGGATGAAAAGCCTAAAGAGCCAGCAGAAGAGCTATCATATCTTTGAAATGAAGTGCTCCTTCTATTGAAGAGGCAACCACACTCCCTGTAAATTTAGGGAGGCAAAAGCCTCTCCCTATCTCACATCTAAATTGTCTGTGAACAGTACCTGAGAGGGAAAAGGGAGCCCTTGATTTAGAGGCAACTGCTGGATTCACCAGTGAAGTTCCTTCTTGAGACAAAGAAGGAGAGGAACTACGAATTCTAGGGGGTGTGCATGTTGAAGCCAAACTGACTGCAGGAACCACTGAAACTTTCTCATGTGGAGTTTAGTCAGAGGGATCATAAGGATGATGGATGCCAGGAAATCCAGAGCCCTCAGAAACTCCTTGGCTGTAATTGGGACCAGAGGAAGAAGAGTTTGAAAGAAGGAAAAAAGAAGTTATGTACTCACTATAACATTCCATGTTTGTTGTCCAGTATCTTGCTTTCAGTCTTGCTGTTTGGGTTCGAAGCCAAAACTCGTCTCTGGCTCGGCCTATACTAAAGCTCAGAGCTTCTACTGGCTCGAGAATGAGTCCTATCCCATGGTGCTTAGCGGCTATTCCCCAGATCTCATTTGAGGAAGAAGGTTCCTATGATATGTTCAATATCCAAAGGGATAATATCTGAAAACATATTGTCATAAAGATTAACAAGAAAGGGCAAGAAGGGAATCAGACCTTATCTGCCAATTTCTGAGAAATTTCCTCTAGATCCTCCAGGAGGGGGATGGCTGGGAGGGACGCAAGACTGAAGGCGAGACACTGGACAACAAACATGGAATGTTACGGTGAGTACATAACTTCTTTATGTTATGTTGTCCCATCTCCCCTTCATTCTTGCTGTTTGGGACAGAGTTCCCAGCAGCTTTTTCTTGGGTGGCTCAAGGGAATAAACTCCTCAGGACAGTGGAACCAAAGGATGCCCTGTTCTGGGAGGCCACATCTACTTTGTAATGAGTAATATAGGTATGTGGGTTAACTCATGTAGCAGCAGCACAAGTTGAATCCAATGGAAGTCTGGATTGAAAGTCAATGGAGGTAGATACCGCTCTAGTTGAATGCCCTTTGATTTTCCCTGGTGGTTCTTTACTGTGGGAATAATAGACATATGTGATGTTCTCAGTAAGCCATTTGGACAAGGTAACATTTGGGACTGCCAAACCTTTTTTATTTTCTGAACAGGAGAAAAACAATTGGTCTGACATTCTAAATTCTTTGGTCTTATGCAAGTACAAATGCAATTGTGTATGCACATCCAGTTGGTGGAGATTATACTCCGCCTGGTTGCCATAGTTAGGAAAAAACACTGGTAATTCTATATTTTGGTTTAAATTCATTTGAGAACAAACTTTCAGCAAGAAGGAAGGAGTTGTTCTGAGGGAAACTCTATCTTTGTGGAAGATCAAATAATGTGGATGGATAGACAAGGCATGCAACTCTGAAACTCTCCTGGCTGAAGTAATTGCTGTCAGGAAAAGTGTTTTCCTAGATAAAAATTTTAATGAACAAGATGATGCTGGTTCGAAAGGGGGCTGGATCAGAGATGATAATACTACATTAAGGTACCAAAGAGGTGGAGGAGGAGGTTCTCTGAAGGGAGGTCTTAACAGAAAAGTACCTTGAGGAAGGCTTTGCATAGTCTATGCGATACTAGACTAGATTCTGATTCTCCCACATGATAATCAAAAATAGCAGCTAACTGAACTGGAATAATGGCTGCCCTTGCCCCTTGATTAAAGGTTTCTGGTATAGAAGCTGTAAAGGGATCTATATGTCTTTTGCTAGCCCAACAAGAGAATCTCTTCCATTTGCTTGCATAGAGACTCCTAGTCGTCTGCTTGTGTAAGGAGACTAAAATGTGACAAACTGCAGGGGACAATTCTGGAAGCCTGGCTAAGAGCGGATGTGGAGCAGCCAAGCTGTCAGCTTGAGGGTTTGGAAGGCAGGAAGGAGCGTTCCTGACTGATGTGTCAGAAGATCCGGCACTGGGTCCAGGATCCATAGGTCCTCCTGAAGATAGAGCCAAAGAAAGGGGAACCAAATCTGACAAGGCCAGTTTGGCGCAATGAGAATTAACCTGCGGCTCAACAACTTTGCTTTATGGATAACCTTTGGAATCAAGGGAAACAGGGTAAAGGCATAAAAGAAGACCCAGAGGCCAATCGTGAACCAGTGCATCCCTCTGTGACTCTCCCGGAGGGAAGATAAGGGCAAAGAAGTTGCTGCATTTGGTACTGAAGGGAGTGGCAAAAAGGTCGCAGCAAGGCTTGCCCCATTTGTGAAAAATTTGATTAGCAACTTCCTGATTGAGGGACTACTCGTGAGGCATGAGAATCACTCTGCTTAGCCCGTCTGCTATAACACTGGATTTCCCTGGGATATGAGTTGCTGTCAGAAAGCATTGAGAAGATATCACACATTGTCACACTCTCTGGGCCTTTCGACATAGGGGGTAGGACCTGGTTCCCCACTGTTTGTTGATGTCCCATACCACCGACATATCATCTGTCTGAATTGCAACAGTCCTCATGGGAAGAGAGTCCTGAAGTGCTTGCAATGCCAGAAGCGCAACCCTCATCTCTAGGACATTGATATGCAAATGGCACTTGTGATTTCTCCAAGCCCCTTAGACTGTCTGTCCCAGATAAAGCCTCCCCCACCCTATCTGGGATGCGTCCGTGGTTACTGTAGCAATAGGTTGGGGAAATACAAATGGTCTGGCCATTCTTACCTGAGTGGACTGAACCCACTAAAGTAGGTCCTTCTTGCAGGAGTGTGTTATGAGGATTTTGTGAGACATGGGTAACTCCTGCATGGACCATTGGGCGAAGGGTAGCCACTGCAATATTCTCATGTGAAGTCATGCCACAGGAAGTAGTGTCATCATCTCTGCTATAGAGCCTAGGACTTTTAGCACAAATCTTGCCTGTACTCTGTTCTTGTTGAGTAAAATAATCACTTGACTGCGTAACGTCTGGATCCTTTCTTGAGGTAGCCTTGCCAACATGTCATTTGTATTTAAATCTGCACCAGTGAATGTAATCTGCTGTGATGGCAACAAGGCAGATTTTTCTACACTTTTAGTAATGCCTAGTTTTGAGAAGAGATGGATGGTGTAGTCTCTTTCTTTGATGAGTAGTTGCTTGGTGGTGGCAGTTAGGAGCCAGTCGTCTAAGTATGGAAACACTTGGAATCCCTGACGTCTTAGAAGAGCCGTGACTACTGCCATGCATTTGGTAAACACCCTGGGGGCTGTGGTGAGTTCAAAGGGCAGTCTGGACTGGTAATGACTGGCTCCCAGCTTGGAAGCGTAGAAATCATCTTGAGCGCCTGTCCATCTTTATGTGGTAGTACACATCCTGAAGATCTAATGTGCGCATCCAATTCTCTTTTCCCAGAACGGGAGTATAGACTGCAGTGTTACCATCTGGAGCCTTGACTTTTTCACCGACTTGTTTAGTCTGCTGAGATCCAATATGGGTCTCCAGTCCCCTGTCTTTTTTGGAACTAAAAAGAACCTTGAGTAAATTCCAGATCCTAGTTGGTCTGCGGGAACTTCTTGGATGACTCTTTTATTTCTAGCAACATTTGTATTTCTAGTGTTGCCTAATCCCTTTGACCAGGTGGAGTGTCTGGGATAGACTTTGGCAGATGAGGTGGACATTGGAAGGGGATGTTGTATCCTCTGGATATAATGAACTGTACCCATTTGTCTTGAGTCAAATTCAGCCAGGCTTCTGGGTACAGTGGTATTCTCCCCTCAACTGCCTCCAGAGGTGGACAGGCAAGCCTTCTTTCAGGAGCACTGGAAGGGCCTACCAGAGAACGTATCTCTGTCACCCTGGTTATGCGGACCCCCTTTGCCGCGTTGATGGTGTCTTCCATTATTTCCTCCTCTGCCCCCTGGGGAAGGATCACCATGAGTGTCAGATAAGGCTCCTTTGGATTTACTGAACCACATTTTAACCCTCTTTTGACCTTTAGGATAAGGTCTGGTAGGGGCGGAAAACCGGACTCCAACGGAAGACAGAGTCCTACCCTCTTGTTGACTGCTGGTGAGAGTTTCTTTCACTTTCAGCCCAAACAATGATGAGCCATCAAAGGGAGTGTCAATACAGGAAGAATGGAAGGGTTCAGCAAACTCACAAAGGCGCATCCAGAAATGTCTACGAAGAGCTATTCCTGTGCCAAACATGGACCAGATCATCTCTCAGTGACCGTCTCTGAGGTGGGATAAGGGCAAAGAACCTGCTGCATTTGTTGTTGAAGGAAGATGCAAACAGGTCGCAGCAAGGCTGCCACATTTGTGGAAGATCATGTTTGCCAATGATTGGTTGACAGACCATTCACGTGGCATGAGGATGGTCTTGATGAGTTTATCCGCTAGGATGCTGGATTTTCCCAGTATATGTGTCACTACAAGAAAGCAGATGGATGAGATCGCCCCACTGCCACACTGTCATTGTTTCTCAACAAAGGGGGTAGGATCTGGTTCCCCCCTATTTGTTAATGTACTAGACTACTGATATGTTGTTCATCTGTACTGCAGTAATCCCAAGAGGGAGAAACGTCTGAAAGGCCTGCAGCGTTAGCAGCACCTCTCTCCTCTCTAGGACAAAGATATGTAAATTAGTCTCTTGTGGGGACAACATGCCTTGAACAGTCGGTCCCAAGTAATGCCTCCCCAACTGGGAGGCATCCACAGTAATGTGGCATTGGGGGAGGAAAGATAAATGGATGCCCTTGACCAATTTCCTGGTAATGAATCACCAAAGAAGCGACTTTTTCCGAGCCTGAGACAGTTTTGTCGGATGTCTTAAAGGGTGTCGATGAAAGGAGCACTGCACTGCTATGGTCAACTGAAGATTTCTCATGTGGAGACGAACAGTGGGAATTAAAGTAACTGCAGCAGCAGAACAACAGTAACTAAAGTTTTATAGAAAAATAAAAGAGCACTACTTTTACTTTTTTTTTTTTTTTTGGAAATATAGGGGGAGAAAGAAAGGAGAAAGAAATATCAACAATGGTAATAAGGGAATACCTCCAAGTAAGGTAAAGATATTAGGAAAAAAAACTACCAACTTATAGTATGGAAATATTACCAAGAAAAACTTTGGTACAAAGAGAGTAAGGGAGACATTTTAAACAGTAAAAAGTCCAAGGAAGAAGAAAAATACTTAAAGAAACTGTGATCAAACATTCACTAAACCCCTTGAGCTCGAGAGATCTCAATCATGTCTGAACCTGAAAAGTGGCAAACCAGATCTGAGGTACTGCAGTGGTCAGGGGCATTATGGGTAGGGGAGGAACTTGAGAGTCGGATCCTAGAATCTAAAGAAAGTGGCCAAGTCGAATCCAAACCCATTTGTTGAGGAACGAATGAAAATGACAACATCAAATCTAAATTTTTCACATCTTCGGATCAATTGTTCATTTCTTGTGATGGTAAGAAGGGACAACCTGTGTTGAAACAGACTATTTCCAAATGGTTTTCTAAAGCTATTACCTTTTGTTATACTCACTATAACAAAAACATTCCAGGCAGGGTCAAGACCCATTCTACCAGGCCTTTGGTTTCATCTATTGCCTTTTGGAAATGGTTGAATTCTTGAAGTATTCTAGGAGCTGCTATTTCATCCTCTGTACATACTTTTACAAGCACTGTAAGCTTGATTCCTTCTCTAGGTCCAGATCAAGCTTTGCCAGGATCATTCTCCAGGGGGCCCTGGACTCTTCTCCTTCCACCTCTCAAATGTAGTTAGCTAAGGTAATCTAACCATATAGCTAAAGCTGCTGCAGCAGTGATCAATATGATGGATAAATCAGAGCTGTCGTTACCATAAGAGTAGAAATTCAAACGATCAGTGCTCCAGTAGCTGCTCCTTTCCTCCATCTCCTTGTTTTTTGGTGTGTTTTTTATGTGAACATTTATTTATTTGTTTCTGCCATTGTCCTTTCAGGGCTCAGTCTTCCTCTCTCTGCTTGCAGGAAAGCTCTGAAGGGCTTCACACCCAAACGTGTCATTTAGTCAGCTCAGCTTCAGCTGCCTGACAGTTTAGGTAAATGAAATATGCCCAGAAGTTTTGGAAGCTGGTCAGCTGTTATATCCTTGGCAGGATATAACACATATAGCTAAGGCTACAGCAGCAGTGGGCAAAACAATGAGTATCAATTGTGGCAGGGATAACCAATCCAGCAGTGTGAACACTGGTTCTGGATGACTGTCAATGTTGACTTGTCATCCTGAAACCATGTGCAAAATTGAGAAAACGGGGTTGTGGATGAATGGATTTGACAGTGTAATACAACCTTTTAAGTTTGAATAATGAATTATTCCAATTGCTCTGATAAGCAGAAAACAAATGCATAATTTCTGTGTCGGGTACATTCCTTGTTAGAATTTTAGGCCACTTTTTGGTATATGCTTTATTAATTAGTAAACAAATTAATGTAATTAAACAACTAAATATCTGTTTTACCTGTCTACTGCAACAACTACACTCTGTGAACTGGTTTCACCAACAGACTCCTGAATACTGGCCATCTGCTTCTTATCAACACTTCCACCAACTAGATTTCCTGAAACAAATCACAATAGCACTGTCAGAAACAATCAGTGTACAGATATTAATTTCAGCAGATTCCTAGTAATCTGAATAATTAGAAAGCCAGAGAATGCAGTCACACAGTAACAAACTCACATAAGAATCTTTAACAGCTGATAGACGAGGCTACCTGCACATACCTCTCAAATGTCTAGAATTTCAAAAAATTTCCAGAGTTTTCCCAGTCATTGGTTTGTTCCTCATAAAATTTGTAATTTTCTGGAAAACTGTTGAAGAATGAGGTCACTAAATAATGACACATATACGAGTTTCAGATTTCACATGTTTGGGAAAATAAATGCTAATGCAAAAATTTTACTTTATTAAATTTCTAACTAAATTTATAAGAACAATATTTATAATCTGCCCCCGATTCTGGGAGTTTGTCCCCCATTACTTTTGGCATTGTCCAGAACTCTTCCACTAAGGGGTCAAGAGGTATGCACATACACTAAAAATACAAACTACCACTCCGCAGCCATTATTAGTGGTATGAAGGTACAGGTGGCATCTCTCACCAATGAGGTTGTGCAGCTGATTTTCAGTGGGTGTGTCTATGGGACTGAAGGCTGTAGAGTCTCAGATTATACCAAAAAATAACCTAAAGCAACCATAGGAGAAAGAGAAATGGAGAATGGTTTAGTCTCAACCAAGTCAGCAGTAAGTTTTCTACGGGTCTGCTGTCAGTTTAGCACAGAAGTTTAAGACTATGTGCTGTTAGTGAGTTTCCCATCCATAGTCCCTGGGTTTGATTCCATAATTGTCTACATGCAGCCTGCATAACTCTCAGCAAAGCACTTAAAACATCTGCCAGCCTGCTTCAGAACAAGGAACAAATAAGACTGCAACCTAATAATGAGAACATACTGGATTTGTTCAGTCATATGATGAATTCCTCTACTTAGCAAAAATGTAGGGTCAGCAAGTGAATTATGTGCTCTTAGGTCATAACAGCTAACACTTCTGTAGCAATGCTTTGTTTTTAATAGTCTACCACTCTTCTTAAGCAGGGACTCTAAGAAAAGGAACTGTATTCCAGGCAGAGGCATAAGCACTTAGTACGTACCAAAGGCGATGGTTCTCATGATGCAACCCACCACTTTATTAGGCTGTTCTGACTTAGCAAATTAAAATTCTCATTAACAGACTCAGAATCTGCTGTGGTAAAAATTTATCATATTCAAAGACTTTTGAGCATGTGTTACTTTGTCCTCAAAACTGTCACACCATAATTATTTGAAAATGGAGACAATTTGTTATTAATGCCTTTTGTTTACTGCGCCTTACTTTTGCACCAAACTTCAATATTTTTCTACATAGTCAATGTGCCTGATGACCTTTGTCATAGCTGATAAGGTCCCAAGGACTAACCAAATCATTTGGTTAACAAACATAAATAAAACAGCTGTACTGGTTATACTCAAGCACTAAATGGGCAATTTAAATGATGGCCAAATAAGAACAATGAAGTTTTCTTCACACTTCTTAAAGCCCAGTTGAAGGTGAAGTACTAGTACCCAGGTGGGTAATTTTATACTGCAGAATCTCTGAAGCTATCCATCAGGTCCTGGATCAGTTAGAACTGTCAGCTCAATCTCAGACTGTCTCCAACTGTCACAGCTTTACTCACTTTTTATCAACGATTCTAACAAGTGTTTGGCCACCTGGGTGGCATCTGTAATAAATATACTGTAAAGCAAAGTAAAGTGAGGACAGGTCTGTCATCTGACTGACAGAACTTTAGATCAGATTCCATTACCATCATCTTCTGAAAGTGGTTTTATGGACAGTTTGTGATCAACCAAAAAGACAGAATCTTATAAAACAAGCCACAGTTTGTCATCAAGACCCAGGATAGCAGTAGGTAACTATTTTATTGTATTTTTTTCTAGGTCAAATAGGACATCATCTGCTGGTCTTCCTAAGTGGATGATAATGAAATATCTACTTAAAATTCCAAACTACTAAGCAGAACTGCCATACATAAAGTTTTGCTGACAATCAAAGCAGCCTCAAGAAGCCATCACAGTTTTTTAATGCAATTTTTTACAAAAATAGCAAGAGTCTGTTTAAGGTGCCACCTTCACAAACTTGACACTGCAATGGTCCACACTGGTAGCATGTAGTGTTTTCCAAAAGTAAGGTAACACTGACTCAGGAAAAGCACATGCTCTTCCCCCAAGGATGTGACAACTCAAGGTATTACAAATAGGGGGATATAGGAACTTGAGCCATGAAAAAGATTTTCTTTGTATTTTTGGCATCTGCTTTTTGGATTTATTGTTTTTCCAGTTAGTCATTTTTAAGTTGACTAAACAATCACTGACTACTACAATGATGAATTTCTGCGGATCCCTATTAATCACAGGGGTCAGGCTAAGTTATCAGTTAATTCACAGCTTATTGCTATGAAAGTTTCTAAATCCCTGCCTTAAACACTTCTACAAAGGAATGATGTTCACTGTTGTCCAATACATTGAGAGAATACCTGATTCCAAACAACAGAAAAAGAAACAAAGGAAATTTACTACAAATATAACCAATTCCTTGAGGATGCTGGGATATATGTCATCTAGCCTTCTGAATTTGCTGCTCTGTACAGTATGAATGTAGATGAAGTTCACATTCAGTAAAAAGAATATCCACGAGGAAAGCTGCACAAGAACCTACAGGCTCAGCCAAACCCTGGAAAAGGGAAGCGGCTACACTCTTGCCTGCTGCAAGGGCATGTGGCCTAATGGTTGGCTACTCATGAACGACTACTGCTGCAAGGACAATAGGACTACACTGGAAAGAGGTTGCACAGAATGAACTTTTAAGTTTCAACTTAAAATTGTACATGGCTAAGTATCTTACTGTCCTTAAGATTGCTTATCTAATATTGTTCTTATACAGTTAACACGAATGGGAAAGGAAAAACAAGCTATTAAACACAAAGCTAACTGGGCACACAAATTTGTCCAGTGTTATGATGACCCCTTCCAAACCACTGCACAAGGGCCATCCCACACTACCAGGTCAACGTATGCAGTGGTATATCAGTTAAAGACTGGAATAGATTAAGATCACTTACCATTAAACAGGAGGTGGGCCACTAATGAGCAATTAATGGAAAGAGGAATGTAGGCGACAATGAGAAAAAAACACTTGGCTTAAAATAAGTAGATGACACACAGGAAACATTAGTAAGCTAACCGCTTTTGTTTTATTTAATACAACTTCTTAAGAGCTGGCACATTACATCTTAAAAGCTTTTTGTATTCTAAAAGCTTGACATGTGACTTATTTGCAAAACCAAACAATTAATTTAAAAATACAGCAGTTTAATTCTTAAAATAAACTTTACAAAAAACACACTTATTCAGTCTAAATTCATAATCCGAGTATAAAAACTTTCACTTCATTTAAATATGTTGTGATTTTAATAAACACTTAATATTATATCTTCGTTTAAACCAGGTATGTTGTCTGCTTGTGGCAATATTTGCCAGTTTGTACTGTTGGGGCTATAGATACCAACCAACAGTTTTTTTTTTTACGACGAAAGTGAAAGAAACTCGAATCTTACTATGCACTCAATTCCCCAGGAGTTGTTAGACCGCACACGTAGTCTTTGTGGTTCACTAACACAATTACAAGAAGCCTTGTCTGGAAATAAGTTTTCGACACCAAGTAGCTACACACACACTACACCTCTAGTAACAAATTAAGTGACATCTGGTTTCTTAGTTGAAGGAAACCAGGACAGGACTGTGACACGTGAAATGGATAAGACAACTGCTGAGTTGGACATCATGTTTTTTTACTAACAACTTTAACCCTGTCAGGGTTAACCAACCATTTACTAAAGATACAGTTTGTAAAGAATCTAACAGCTCTGTCATTCAATGTAGAAATCTGATATTTGAACTGGAAAAAAAAAATCTTGAAAGTAAAGATGACAGAACTTGAAATACAGTGTTTAGATAAATGCATTTTGACTAAAAACGTTCCGTGGGTCTGCGGTCTTTACAGGTTTCCCAGTGGAGCTAAATATTGTGATGAACTGTATAAAAAACTTGTTAATATATTTAACATGACAGGTATAAATGTTTTAAGAACCTTAGTCACTGATTATAAGGTGAAACTTGAAGTGCTGAAAGAACAGGTATTGAAAGTGGACACACACAAAAGTACTTTACTTCTTAAAAATTGTGCTGAATTACATAATGGCATAGCAGAGAAAGCTGAATGTCATGCCGCAACTAAAAATTCACAGAAAAAGAAGGAAATTAGTTAGAGGCAGATGAATGCAGAAGGGAGTTAAAATCATTGGAAAGGGAAATGGAAATGGAAAGCAAGGGGCAAATGGGGGAGAACATAACTACTAGCCATGCAGTTATAAATTTAAGTAACTTTCAACTGGGTTCTAAGCATATTAATGTACTTAAGAACGGCTTCAGTTTCATTCCTTCAAATAGAGCCAATGTTGTAAATGTTCTGAAAGACTTGGAATTATATATACATAAGCTTAATTTATGTTTTATTTTAAATGAAATTAAACTTTTTCTGAAAATTTACACATTGAGGAATAGTAGTACCTATAACCCCACATTACATTACACGTTATAAGTTTTTTCAGAAACTTGGCAACAAGGGGTATTATTAGTAATTCTACAGAAAAAAATTATAATTTGAAAGCTGATGAAAGAAAAAAACATTGAGGAACTTAGAAATTCAATTGGTATAAGAATTATGAAAGCGGATACGTGCTGTGGCACAGTATTAATGAATACAGATGACTACAACAACAAGCTCAGTAATATCTTAGGAGACACAAGCTGTTATAAGCAAGTTTCTGTCAAAGTCATTAATTAGAATTTTAAAAAGACAGATTTAATTTTATTAGATCTGCTACACCAGGGGCAGAACGATTTGCCACTTTTTGAATTTTTAAAAGTTGAGCATTCAAAAATGGTTGACCTGTTTGGAATCCCCAAAGTTCACAAAGAGACCCATTACTGCCGTAGATTTTAGTAAGCTCGAGGCAATTTCTGTGTTTATGGATTCTATTCCAAATCCAATGGTACAAAAGTCAAAATTTTTCTTAAAGGATTCCTGGATTTTACTTGACTTACTACAGCAATACAAGTTTAGTGAGGAAGAAAAAAATGTTAACTTTAGATGTTGTTTCCTTATATAGACATATATTGCAAGATGTTGTCATTGATTATCTTAGCAATTATTTTGGAAGATGTACAGACTTTTCTAATAGTTTTATTAGCTTAATTTGCATACTTACTAAGTTAGTATTTAACAATATTTTTTTTTACTTTTGATATGTATTACAAACAAAAGTTTAGTGGTGCCATGGGAGCATGGATGGAGCCAATAGACATTTAATTGATTAATTATGCAAATAAGTCACATGTTAAGCTTTTAGAATACATAAACAGCTTTTTAGATGTAATGTGTCAGCTCTGAAGAAGCTCAACTAAATAGAATGAAAGTACTTAGCTTACTAATATTTCCTGTGTGTTATTTATCCACGTATTTAAGCCAAATGTTTTTTCTCGTTGAAACACTAACTCCCTGTTACATGCTTGTTGTTTATTTGTTTCTTTGGTTTCAAACATTAAAGTCAGCCTTCTTTGGGACTTGTTTTGAGGAATGTTGGGGAAAAACAAAGCGGCACGAGTTAAAATTTCACTGCTACTAATTAGTCCACCAAAATAAAAATTACATTTGTGTATTACATCATAAAAAGTGAACTATTTAAAGCATTTAAGTAGTCAGAACTGTCAGCCACAGTTGTGCAGAGGTTAGTGCTGTCGCCTCACTGCAAGAAGTTCTCCAGTTCAATTCTTGTCTCTTTCTGTGTGGAGTCTGCATGCCCTCCCTGTGGTCAAGTGAGTTTTAAGACATGCAGATAGGTGCGTATGTGTGCCTTCTGTGAAGCTTAGGCTCTGGGCTGACAACTACACACTGCAAAAACACCACTGCCAATCAATCTGCGGACCAGTGATCCAATGTGGCGACCCCTAACCAGAAAGTTGGAAGACATTGCTTTTTTTTTTAAGAAGTCAGAACTGCTTATTATTCTTAAAGTTATGATTATGTCATACACATACCTCTCAAATGGCCAGATTTTCGCAGAATGTCTAGATTTTTCCCTCCCTTATTTTTGGTCTGTTTCTCATAAAATTGTGGTTTTCTGGCAAATCAATGAGGACTGAAGTAAAAAAATAACAGCATAGATTTGAGTTGCAGACGATGTCTCTCACAAAATTCATGCTAATGCAAAACCTGTTATTCTATCAACTTTCTAAGTTTGTAAGAGCAATATTTAAAAAGTGTCCCATTTTGGGCCTTTGTCCCCCTATTTGTGAATTTGTCCAGATTTCTTTGCTCTAAGAGGTTGAGAGGTACGGTCATACAATAAGCCACTGCACCTTTTTATCTTGTATGTTCTTAATGCTAAGTCACGCAATTTTAAGACTCATACCTTCAGAATGTCAAAAACAGAGTTTTCAATGGCAACTGTAGTCATACTGTTTTTATAATACTACAATCTGTGTGCTTGCATAAGACAGCAAAATGCCAGTTTGACATTTCTAAGGCATGTGGCCTTCAAAAATGAGACCAGTGTATCACTAGAGAGAGAAGCCTTCTTACCACTGTAGCATTATTCCAGTCTCTGAATCAAAAACCTGGATCACAATGAGTAAACAAGCCTGAAACGGGTTTGCACATTGCAATCCCTGTTTCTGAGCGTCAGCTACTATGTTACACTAAATGGTGTCTTATATTTAAAATAGCTTTTCATTTAAGTTGTCTGTAAATAAGACTGTTACTAACACTAACATTCATAAGAGATTTTTTAAATTATAACCAGTAAACCACAAAGACCAGCAAAAGTGCACAAAAACAGCCACTACAAACGTGGAAACCAATGTGGCATAGGATCGGCTGGACACCAATAATTTCAATAAATAAAGAACTTCGCAACTAAAACAAGTTCACAAACTTTATTAATGCGTTATCTTTAAAATAACCACGTTTTCATCCATCACATCGGACTTCATCAGATAACGAATTGCTTTCCTAATAGCACTTAAATACTATTCCTTCAATTCTATTTCAACCAATTAACATTTAAAAATTTATTCTATTTAACCAATAATTTATATAAAATAGTTTTCTAGCCTTTTACTGCTTAGTTAACATCTGCACCTTTTGTGGGTAAAAGATAGCCATTTTCTAGCCTTTTACTGCACGACTGCTCCTAATTTGACCCATCTGCCCAGTTTTGTGCATTTATAAACACAGTGCTGTTTTAAAAACATTATGAAGCAGTCAGCTGTCGTTTTGTACCTTACTTTACTAGTACAGTAGCAGACCAGGATATGGATTTGTGCAAAGGCTTGGAAACTTGTTTCTAATGAATATTATTGCTGCATGTGGAACAGTAGACTGTATAATACACATAGCACATAATTTGATAAACAGCATTATAGTATGTTGTGATTAGTTAGATATATAATGTACAAAGCAAAATCAAAATCTAGCATTGTTTTTTAAATGGTAGCAAACCCATACTAGAAAATCAAGCAAATAATGTGTTCGTAGCTTCACGGAGCTTCTGTATACCGTATTCTCTCTCTAATTGAAGTGCATGACTAAATGCCTGCTTGCTTGGTATCTAGTGTATGTGCTAGAAAGGTTTCTTACTCCTAATGTATTCTTATTTTTAGGCAGACCCCCTCAAAAATACCTAACTAAAAGAAACCCCTACCTGAAGAACGCTACCCTGCAGAAACTGTACCCTCATTCAAATTACCTGAAGTCTGACCTACAATTTGCTAAGGTTAATACATTAAACTGTAACTTAATCATATGTACTGTTTACTGCTGACCTGGGTCTAAAGCACCTTAGTTTGTTCCACACAATAATTTGGCATCGTCTCTGTTTTAAACAGCCCCTAGCGTTCTATAACATTATTTTCTTAACCAAAAATCAAACCCTTAATTTTATATTATCACTCTGGTCTCCCACCTAAAGCCCTGAAATTGCACACTAAACTCACAACATACAACTAGTAAATACCCTGCAAGGGTATAAAACACTGTCTAAAACACAGTATAAAAATTAATGTAAAACATAGTTTGAAAAATTACAGTTTAAAAATACAGTTTAAAAATGAAAGCCATGAAGTAAACACTAGATACATATCATACAGCTCCAGGAAGCCTTAGAAAACATTTGTAGTCAGTGTTTGTTCTATCTTATCAGTTTCCCCCTGTAACTATTTCCAGACCTTATATTATCTTGCCCATTCCCTAAAATATGTTTATATTGCTCTTGTCTTCCTTCTTTCACTTGTTTCGTGATTTCTTCCACTAATTTTAATGGATATTTCCTTTCACAAAACTTAACTTTTAATTTATCACATGCTTCCTCAAAATCTAGTTCATCTGAGGTGATCCTTGACACCCTTATAAACTGCCCTTTCAGTATGTTTCTTTTAAAACTGTATGGGCGGGCACTAGTAAAACATAAGTACAAATTGGAAAAGGTTTCTTTTCTATATACAGTGGTTTTAAATCCTTCAATCTCATCCATTTTATGTACTGTTACATCTAGGAAGTCCATCTTGTCCTTTGTTATATTACAAGTAAATCTAAGAAAATCCATGGTGTTGTTCAAGTAGTCCATAAATTCCCTAAATTCTACCTCCGCTCCGGTCCAAAAAATACATATGTCATCCAGGAACCTTTTATAAGAATTCCATTTCTTCTCATAAATGGAACCCAAAATATATTTTTATTCCCAAAACCGATAAAATTATATTGGCATAGGCAGGCTCACGACAGGCACCCTTTGCTACAACCTTCTCTTGCTTAAAAAACTTCCCTTCAAAAAAAATTTAAATTAACAATAACCATTTCCATTAATTCTAAATATAATTTAAAATCATCATTTGATACCTGTTCATTTTCTAACAGTTCTTCCTCAAACCACTCTAATCCTGTTTTCAGAGGTGTTACTGAGAACAGGTCCTGTACATCAATTGTAACAAACATTAATTCCTTCTTATACAAACTGTTATTCACACACTTAAAAAAATTCCCAGGAATTTTTAAAATTCCATATTGCTCTGCCCAAATTTTTTTCAATTTTAAATCTAAAAATTTAGCTATCTAATGTGTTTTTAACCATTAGCCGCTACAACTGGCCTAAAAAGGGGGGGGGGTCATTCAAGTTTTTATGGACTTTAGGAATCCCAAATATTGATAGCATCACTGGTTTTTCTATACATAAATACTAAAAAAGTTTTTTGATCAATCATCTCGTCTTTTATTAAGTCCTTTAAATCAAAATCTATGTTATAATAAGCTAGATGTATTTCATTTCTAGAAACTCTATAATATTTATTTTCATCATTAAGGAGCTCCATCATTTTTCCTGTATATACTATGGAGTCCATTAAAACAATCCCTCCGCCTTTATCCAGCTTCATTACACTCACATATTTGTTTTCTCCTAATTCAAGTAACCTTCTCTCTTCTATAAAGAGAGAGTAAACATTTTTTTTCTCTTGCATTACTTTCCTAAGATAGCTCTCAACTTGTCTTTCAAAATTTCTTAGCTGTGAATGTAAGGGGGATTAAATGTACTCTTCCTTTTTAGTCAAATATTCTCCCCTGTACCATTGTTTCCATTGATGAACAGTAATTATAAATTATTTTTTCTTATAAACAGCTTCAAATCTATTAAAACTTTACCCAACTCACTTTTTCTACTAGTTATAAATTTTAATCCTTTAATACATTAAAAAAACCTTATCTACCTCTAAATTACTATAGTTAAAAAATATTAAAATTCATATAAGAATGTTTGACCTCATCCACCACTATACCTTCACATAACAAGTCTAGCACACCTACCCTAAGAGGGTCCCCCCTTATTACTTAGTATCTTCCCCTATCCATGACCCTCCCTTTATGAAACTGATAATACTGGATAGGGGAGTTGTATTTTAACCTTTCAGATCCTCTTAAATTGGGCTGATAAACAAAGAAAAAAGGAATTACTGGTTAAGTAGAATCAATTTTTAAGTGTTAATTGGTCAAAATAGAACTGAATGAATAGTATTTAAGTGCTATTAGGAAAGTGATTGGTTATCTGATGAAGTCCAATGTGGTGGATGAAATTATGGTTATTTTATTTTACGTTCAAGCGTTAATAAAGTTTGTGAACTTGTTTTAATTGCAAAGTCCATTATTTATTGAAGTTATTTGGTGTCCAGACAATCCTGTGTCCTACTGGTTTCCGATTTTTTTAAATTATCCCATATCTGAGACAAAGTGTCCAAAGCATCACTGTCTTTTTATGCAAAATGCAGTAGAAAACTGCATTGTGCTAGACTATCAATACTTATGACTCGGCTAATACTCCATCTCGTGGCCACCAAAAAACTCTTGAGCTCCTCCTTTACCCATAATGCACCCAACCCTTACATACCGCAGATCATGTTTGCTGACTGATGTAAAATAGGTAGAAGTATTACAAAATACTTAAAAGAAGAAGCCATATCTGGAGTGCAACTTGAAGGACAGTGGTGTCCTTATAAACTCTCATTCTTTCAGAAATCAACTGTGCGAATGGATGGAGGTCGGTAGATAGAGTGTTGAGGAAGACTGAAAATGGACGACACAGATGGAAAGTTATGGTGAGAACATAACTTCTTACTCTGATGTTGTCAATTTTTATTCTATCCTCAACTGTTGGGACAGAGTCCCCAGCGAACTAAATTCGTGAACGAACTCTAAGGACGGACATTCCTGAGCAAAGTCGAGCCAAAGGCTGCTCTTCCCATTGAGACAAGATCTAGCTTGTAATGAGTAACAAAGGTGTGAGGATTGGCCCAAGTTGCTGCTGCACGCATTTCATCCATGGAAGCTCTAGGTAGACAGAAACACTGAAGTACTAGGCAGGGACCTAGTTCATACCTCCCAACCATACCAAATTACTCCATTTTTACCAAATTTTGGGGTCCAAATAATGGGGTGCCATAATTCCAGAGTGGCACTCTATTTCCAACATTTCCCAGCTTTTTTAAAAATTTCTTTTCCGCTTTTTGAGCTGACATCATTACATGCGCAATGACATCAGCTCCATCAGCCTGTCAGAATTGAGTTTTGCGAGTGGAAAAGAAGACTGTTTGGATGGTAACAATGAAATGGAGATCTGCGAGCCAAGCAACTGCTTGAATAGTAATATATTTATTATCTGGTCTATTTATTTGTGAGTTTTCAAATCTGGACTGCTTGAATGGTAATGTATTTTATTATCTGGATGACATCCCACAGTTGCTTTTTTATAGCACTTATGTGAGCTAGTGAATGGTAATTTATTATCTGGTTCAGCTGAAATCCCGTAAATGGACTTGCAGTAGCTACTGAATGGTAATTTATGATCTGGTTCAGTTGAAATCCCATAAACAGACTTGCAGTTCTTGAGCTAGTGAAGCATTTTACAGTGCTTATCCGAACAGCATCTGACATCCGGACTGCTTTGCTTTATTGAGCTACTGAAGTAAATCTGGACTGCTTTGCTTTATTGAGCTAGTAGCTTTTGAAATCTGGACTGTTTTGCTTTAAAAGGCTTGACTGCTTTGGTGGTGGTAGTGTGTGTGTGTGTGTGTGTGTGTGTGTGTGTGTGTGTGTGTGTGTGTGTGTGTGTGTAATCCAGTGAACAGACTTGCAGTAGCTAGTGAATGGTAATTTATTATCTGGTTCGGCTGAAATCCCGTGAACGGACTTGCAGTTCTTGAGCTAGTGAAGCTTTTTATAGCACTTAAGTGAACAGCTTTTGAAATCCGGACTGCTTTGCTTTATTGAGCTAGTGAAACAAATCCAGACCGCTTTGCTTTATAGAGATAGTAGCTTTTAAAATCCAGACTGCTTTGCTTTAAAAGGCTTGACTGCTGTGTGTGTGTGTGTGTGTGTGTGTGTGTGTGTGTGTGTGTGTGTGTGTGTGTGTGTGTGTGTCTGTGAGATAATGCCCCAGGTGAATACATCTGGTAGCTAGAGGTACTCAGGCTCAAACCCTGTAACTCAGGTACAGGTAAAAAGAGCCTAAAGTCCCTACCCACCACCACTTGTGAATTTATGCCTCATAGTTTTGTTCTGTTCCTCACAAAATCTGTGGTTTTTAGGATTTTTGTGTCAAATCACTGAAGGAGTGAATTCACTAAATAATGACAGGCATTTAAATTTCGGACTTCATATTCTTCAGAAAATAAATGGTAACACAAAACCTTTTATTCTAGCAATTTTCTAAGTTTATAAGATCAGTATTTTAAATTTGTCCCTATTTTGGGGTTGTATTCCCCCATTATTGGGTTTCTCCAGGTATTTTGTGCTGTGACACAGACAGCTATGTTTAGAAGTGAGAACTGAATTCTGTATTCCCCCATTATTGGCTTTGTCCAGGTTTCTTGTGCTAAGACGTTGACAGCTATGGTGAGAAGTGAAAAATGAATTCAATAAATGATAGCTATTTAAATTTCAGTCTTCCTATCTTTCAGGAAACTGTTGATTTGGCATAGTGGTAAGTTGCTCTGACTGTAGTGCACAGGGTCCTAAGTTCAAATCTTGGCAGTGAAATGCATGGTGGTAACACAACATTTTATTCTAGCAACTTCCCAAAATTATACAAGCAATGTTTAAATGTGTCCCCTGGTTTTTGGTCTTTTGCCCCCCCCCCAAAAAAAAAAAAACTGAAATTGAAAATAAGTGAGAGAAGCTGTGCAAGATGCCTATGGCTTACACTAGTGTTATTTTATATATATATATATATATATATATATATATATATATATATATATATATAGTGTGTGTGTGTGCGGAAGTAGACTTTTATGAAGGAAATGTTCTGAATTCGGCAGTTTTGTCATTATTGGTTCATGCATTTTGTTTCATTGCCTACTGGAAAAATGTTCAAACAATAAATTTAAAATGTGCTACAACTCTAACATGCGTGCTGTATTATACAAGGAATATAATTTAATAAAGTCAGGAAGGTGTACCAAAGAACACAAGTATGTTTCTTGTTTTGTGTGCTAGGGACCTATGATCTGAAATCAGCCCAAAGGTAATCTTTATCCACCAGTGGCTAGATGCATTTTCTATGGATGTGGTATGGGTTTCAATGCTGTTTCAATGAATGTGAGTTTCAAGGGAAGAGAAGTTTTAATGCTAAGTCTAGTTTCATTCTGAGACAATATTGCTTTGTTTAGCAGATGTCTATAACTGGTTGTGCATTGTGCTATAAAATGTAGAAATAAAATCCAAATAATCATTGTAGAAAATAAAGAAGTATGCACACATTAGTGTTTATGTAAATGGGGTGAAATAGCCAAGTAATGGGACACTGGAATGGCTGCAAAGCGACTCTGGTGCCATATTTTGATTATCTGTTCTTCAGTTTGCATTTGAAAGTTAGTATCCCACAGTTCCATCGGAGTGGGGGGGGGGTTACATAATTATGTATGCAAATCTATGTTAATCAGCATACAGATTTGTAACTATTTTTCATAGGCCTTGTCCAGATTTTTGATGTTTCCAATTTGATAGGTATGACCTAGTTGAATGAGCTTTTAAAGGACTTGGTAAGAACAGGCCCAATTTGTTGTAAACAAATGACAAGAAAACCATCGGCCATCTGGCTAGAGATACCTTTAAAACTAATCTATCCAGTTTAGAATCTGAAAAGGAAACAACTGATCTGTCTTCCAAATTTCTTTTGTTCTATGCAAGTAAAAAATGTATTGTCTGTGGATATCCAATAAATGGAACATATATTCACCTTTGTTCGTAAATTTAGGAATGAAGACTAGCACATTAATGGACTGGTTAATAATGGATTCTGACACCACCTTAGGAAGGAAAGGAGGACTGGTACGTAATGATACTCTGCCCTTGTCAGCAATCAAATAGGGAGGTTTACAGGACTATACTTGAAGTTCCGAAACTCTTTTAGTGGAGGTAATGAAAAAGGTAAGAATTTAAGATCACAATTTGGTACTGGTTCTAGAGGAGGGTTAATTAAGGCCTGCAGTACCATTTTTAAATCCCATGGTGGAGTAGGATCTTTATAGGAAGGCTTTCAAAGGATGGTACCTCTCACAAAGTCCTTACAAATCTTAGATGAAGCTGAAGAAGAATTTTCAAACCCAGTATGGAAGTTGAAAATTGCTGCTAACTGAACTCTAATTACTGAAGAGCTAAACCACTCTGTCAGCCTGAGATTTGAGATATCTGAATGAATCAAGCCTGTAAGGTGAGACAGGAGGTCTGGAGCTGGATACATAATTCAAGGTGAGTGAAGTAGATGAGGCCAAAGGAAGGGAAACCAAATCTGCCAAGGCCAGAAAGGTGGAAAGAGGATGACTTTGCTCTTCAACCGGGAAGCTTTCTACAGGAATTTTGGAATTAAGGGAATTGGTGAGTAAACATAAAGGAGACCGGGTGCCAGTCATGGAGTAAAGCATCCCTCAGTAAGTCCCCCGGTGGGGGGAAATCAGCGCAAAGAAGCTGTTGCATTTGTTGTTTAGGGAAGAAGCAAAATAATCACAGCAACGCTGGCTCCAGTGACAAAAAATCATTTCTGTCTCTTTCAAGTTTTGACCACTCGTGACTTAGTATAACAAACCTGCGCAACTTGTCTGCTATCACTTTGGACTTCCCCAGAAAGTGCATTGCTATCAGAAAGCAGTTGGAAGAGCTCATACATAGCCACACTCTGAGCACTTTCTCAACATAAGGGAGTAAGACCAGGTTCTCCCTTGTTTGTTGACGTACCAAACTACTGATAAGTTGTCTGTCTGGATCGCAACTGCCCTGAAAGGGAGACAGTCTTGAAAGACCTGCAATGCTAAGAGCACCATTACCTGTTCCAGGACACTGATATGCATATTGGCCTCTTCAGGGGACCAAGTGCCTTGGACTGTCTTCCCCAGGAAGTGCCCCCCGACCCAATCTGTGAAGTGTCAATGGTCAATACAGCCTTGGTTTGAGGGAAAATGAAAGGGTGACCTTGTAGAATTTGATCTGACTCCACCACTAAAGGTATCTCTTGCATGCCTGAGTGATTCTTATTTGGGCTGACGTGCACTGATAAAGAATTACCACTGTGTTCCTAACATCCACGGAAGAATTCTCATATGAAATCTTGCTAGAGGAACTAAAATTATGGCAGATGACACTGACCCCAAGGCTTGAAGGATCAAATGGTTTGAAATTGCGGTACTGTAAATTATTTTCCTGACCTGGAATCTGAAAGTCTGCCCTGTTGGGAGAAGAAGAGAAGCGGTCAATGAAACTGTGATGAAAACCACTCGTTTGAGATGGTTGTAGCTGAGACTTGTTGTTTACAGTAATTCCCAGAAGAGAGCATGTATGGAGTATCTGATCTCTCAGTTTTATTAACAGATGCATGGTCGGGGTGGTAACAAGACAGTTGTCCAAGTATGGAAACACTTGGAATCCCTCCAGTCTCAGGTAAGCTGCCACCACTGCCATGCAACAACCTGAGGGTGTGGTGAGACCAAAGGGAGTGCTTTGAATTGGCAGTGACTGGCTCCCAGGCGGAAGTGTAAATACATTCTGGACTGTCTGTTAATTTTTATGTGGTAGTATGCATCCTGAAGATCTAGCACGCACATCCTTGCATAGAAAAGGCAAAATGGACTAAACCATGACCATGCAAAACTTTGTGTGCCAAACTATTTTGCTCAATTCGCAGAGATCCAGAATTGATCTCCAGTCACCCATTTTCTTTGACACTAAAAAGAATCTTAAGTTCCAAATTCTATCTGGTCTTGTGAGACCTCTTGGATTACTCTTTTTCTAGCAGCTTCTCTATCTCTAGTGCTGCTCTTTTCCTCTGACTGTGAGGATATCAGGAATTTTGCGTACAGAATGAATGGCAGATAAAAGGGAATTACATACCCTCTGGTAATACTCCTGTGGACCCATGTGTCTTTTGTTATATCTAATCAGGATCTCTGGTGCAGAGATAAATGACCCCAAATGCCACCAGAGGTGGACAATCAAGCCTCCTTTCAGAAGTAATGGTCTGTCAGAGAAGGAATCTATAGACCATGGTTCTGTGGGCCTTTTCTGCCATGTGGGCATTTTCATCCATTAGAGTTCTCTACTCTGCCTCTGGGGGAACTATCTCCATGTGGATCTTGGATTGGACCCTAGGACTTCTTGAACCACATTTATAAAAATCTCCTCATTGATTCCTGCAGTTGGATCTTTGAGGAGTCAAAAAACGTATGCCTACTGCAGTGTGTGTCTTTCCATCTTTTTCAAACCTGCAGAATGTGTCTTTCACTTTGGGGACAAACAAGTAATTACCATCAAAAGCAGCACTGACTAATGAGGACTTGAAGGGTTCTGCAAAATCACATCCAACCATGCCTCCTAATGGTAATGCCTGAAACCGCTGCCTTTGAAGCACCTTCCACAATCCAAACCAAAGAACAAAAATGAAACTTGTAAAAAATGTCCACGGAGGCAAGGGCTCACCCAAAAGATGCTTTATTCCAACAAAAAATTCACAACCTTCACCACAGCTGACCTAGGTTTCATCTGTATGACTTCATCAGAGTGTGGTGAAAAAGGCAGCCTATAAATACAACAATCTCATTTAATACATTTATTAAATAATTAACTAATTAATCAATTTATGAATAAGTTAAACTCTAAAATAAAATAAAAATGAAATAGTAATAAACACGTACATGCCATATAAAAATTGAAATTGAAAAAGATGGTTCATTTAAAATGTAATATAAATAAATGTGAAAACATAATGTAAAAATTGAATTTTATACCCATACTACATTTAATTTATATATAAACTACATATTATTTAAAAATGGAAATGAAAAATATGCAACATACCCAATAAACAAAACGGCTTCAGAAATGATGATCTTCATATGCCATGATGTGCCTAACTAAAGAATTAGTCACTTTTTTATGTTTAATGTCTAAAATGTGCTCATTAATTCTCTCCCTGAATTTCCTACAGGTCTTGCCAACATAAAATGCCCTGCACACCTGACATTTGGCAAGATAAATCACATTTTGAGAATAACAGTCAAAATGGCCCATAAATTTAATAGAGGTGTGGTTAATTTTGATTTGTTTACCTGTTATTAAAATGAGTCTGCACGTCATGCATCTCCCACATTTAAAGTTACCCAAGTTTTTGTTGGTCCTAATTTCAACCGGCTTAGTACTATTCTCAAAAATTTCTTTTAAACTTTTATCCTTTCTAAAAATAAACTTGAGTTTGTGTGTAGCCAACCTAGAAAATTCATCCAATTTGGAAAAGGATTCCCAGTATTTTACAATTATTCTAATAATGTACTCTGCATCCGCATTGTAAGTTAATATATATAAAAAATGTTCCTTGAATGGAACATTACTACTCACACCTCCATTTAAAACATTAAAAAATTATTTTTCACTGTTTAAAATAGGTACATAAAGGCCGCTGTCCCTTTGAATTTGAACCTCACGTCTAATTTCTTCACACATGTATTTAGGATACCCTCTATTCAAAAATAATTTCATCATAAAGTCCAACTCGACCTGGAAGTCCACGTCATCACTTACCATACGGGCTGCTCTTACCATTTGCCCCTTGATAATGGCTTTCTTTTGATGGACTGGATGCCAACTATCAACATGTAAGTATGAATTGGAGAACGTGGGCTTCCTGTAAATTTTAGAGATCAAACATTTCTTTGTCCTATCAAAAATCAACCTAATATCCAAGTATGTGATGTTGTTATATTTAACCTCATGTGTAAACTTTAAAAACCACAGTTTGATTAATGTATTGAATAAATGCTTCTAACATGTTTTTGTCCCCTTGCCAAATAATAAGGATGTCGTCTAAAAAACGTGTATAAAATTTAATATGTGAACTAAATTCGCAATCAAATACAAATTTAGATTCCCAATAGACCATTATATAGTTAGCATATATGGGGGCACAAGCTGCCCCCATAGCTACCCCTGTGAATTGTCGAAATAAGTGTTCTTCAAAGGACAGAAAATTGTTTTTTAAGACTGTTTCCATTAATCTGACATATAAATTAATGGTGTGTTGTTCATAAATGCCCATTGCAAAAAGTTGTTCTTCCAACCACATTAGCCCCATATCATGTGGTATACATGTAAACAAATTAATGACATCAATAGTGACAAAACAAATATCATTCTGAAAGTCCAGTTTTTTAATTTTATCAAGTAAATGCCACAAATCCCTAGTGATTTGAGGAAACTTCTGTAAACCTGGTTTTAATTTTGTGTCCAAAAACTGACTAATAAATATAGTTTTACTTCTCTTCCCATCAACTATAGGCCTAAACTTGACATTGTTTAGGCCTTTATGTATTTTGGGAATTCCAAAAATTCCACTAACCACTAGTGCATTGTTAGACATAAAATTGAATTCTTTCTCATTTATTTCACCTTGAAAGAGCATATAATCTAAAATCAATTCAACCTTTTTATAGGCTATGTTAATTTCATTTCTGCTTGTTTCTATATAATTGTCACTCATAAGCATGGCTAAAATCTCACTCACATAATCGCCTTTGTCAACTATAACAACTCCACTACCCTTGTCAGGTTTCATAATTCGTATATATGGTATATTTTTTAAAAATTTTAGAATATCTGAATCCTCTTTGTTCATGTTGTTCAAAAACAATGTTTCTATTATTTATGTGACATCTGATGTCTTGTTCACATAAATTCTTAAAAACCTCCGTAATTTTATTGTATGGGGGGTTGAAAGTACTAGGCTTTTGTAACTTGCCTTCTTGATAGGCCCTTTCTTCTGTTATATCATTCTCAAAATACAAGGCCAAATTAAGTTTATGCACAAACATTCTAAAATCAATAAGGGTATCAACAATATTGGCCTTCCTACAAGGAACAAAGTTAAAACCTTTTGACATAAACTCAGCATGTGCATTGTCCAAAATAATACTAGAATAATTAAAAATCTTAAAATCCTTTGCTGCATTGAATAATATAGTAGGGTTGTTTAATAATCCTACTTCACTTGTTGTGTTTACATCTTCGTTTAAAATAATTTCTCCCTCAGTCGTATCAACCATAGAAGAAATAAAAGTGTTGGCTCCATCATCTGATTTAAACTGCCCTGCAGTACTTAACAAATTATCTATAGGGTCCTGTTGCTGCATTGTCTCCAAGAAAGAACCATCAAAGTTAATATGTGCCTGTACATTGTTATTAGACTCAAAATCTAAAATGTTGTAAATACTCAATTGTGATAAATTAAACCGTTCATCACTATTTGTACTAGGGTCATTGTGTAGTGAACACACAACTATGTCTGCTGCATTACTATCAGAAACAGTCTTATTCTTACTGCTGTCAACATTATACAAAGAAATATCTTGATTCAACAGTTTGTCAATATTTAAAACATGGTCGCTATGTAATAGACACCCATCTGTGTCAAAAACATCACTAATGGGAGCAGTCTTATTCATACTGCTACCACCATTTAACAAACAGCAATCATGGTCAATATCTATAATGTTCAAATCAATGTTTTCTACATCTAGTACATCATCGTGCGAATTAAAGGCATGATCTCGAAAATCAATGTTGAACAAACCATTCATGCTTGCAAACGAATCATGTGTAATGTTCGTTGTAAAAGTCATTTCAGTTTCATTTTGCTTACCATATAGGTCCAAAATGTTTCCAAACCTGTTGTTATCTTGACATGAACTTCCACATAAATCACGCTCAACCCTTATATCTGACAAAAAACAATTGATTTGGTTTGTAGATAAGTCCACTGAAACGCTGCTTACAAATTGATTGGAATCATAACTGCCTCGAGATTTACTACAAATGATGCATTCATCATCACAGTGTGTAGGACAGTGTATGCTATATATCTTTTTGTTCACCTTCTTACAGCTTTGGCCCAATTCCGATCTTGCTCCGCTGTTTGAAATGAAACTTTTGCTCTTGCTCCCCTTCGGTTCTCCTCGTATTCCTCTCGGACTGGCTCTAGACGCTTCAATCTCTCTGAGCGTCTTGGACAGTCTTCTAAAGGGTCACTCTCGCTGAAAAACATGCTATTTGGGCTCCTCATAACTTCCGGTGTTAATACGCTCACTGGGCTACCACTCCGATTGGCTGTATTAGTTTTATGCATGGATTTGACTTTTTCCTTCTTATCATAGGGGTAAACAACCCCCGATTTGTATGTGTTGGCGTCTCTATGAAGTTTATCACATTTTTTATTAAATAAAACATCACAGCACTGATCAACATCATTAATAATGTTCACGTAATTGGTATAATAGTTCTCAAAGACCAAATATTGTGTTATTTTAGAGTTAAGCGTGTCAAGCTCAGTAATCAACTTCTCGCATTTGATGTTATTATACTTGACCATGATTTCCATAATTTGTACACTAGTAGAGTCAAACAAGTAATACAGTTCCTTAATCATATCCCTTTTGCTTTCGCATCCATTAGGATACCGCCAAATACGTAACCCTTTCGGTACAAGTCTTAACTCAATGTTTTTGGTCAAGTAACTAGTTTCTAACTGTGTTCTCTTCAATTTGAAGAGTGTTCTCTCGAATTCTTTTAACAGTGTGGCCATGAATTTATTCGTAGCAGGAACATGTTTCACTGGTATTGAGCCAATATTTGATTGAAAAATGTATGAATTGGTTAACCAACTTCCACGCATTTTAGAAACATTAATTTCACTAGTCTTGTTAGAGGATAAACCAGAATTTTGTCGCTGACCTGAAGCATGTCCTTCATCCACATCATCAGTGCCTGATGATTGCACCACAGGGGTAGCTTGAGTTAAAGGAAGCCCCAAGCTGTATTCATTAGTGGGAACTGGCATGGTACTTTGTTTAGACTCACTCAGTTTATGAATTTTGAAGCACCTTCACCTGCATGCGAGATGAACCTTATGGATGAATTAGAAATAGCATGTAGGGAAGCCAACTGAGAAGCTACAGACGTTTGAGCCTCAGCAGTACCAGTCCCCATAACGGAATCTGACAGTTAGTTAATCATATCCCTTTGGAGTCTCATAAAATGTGTCAGGAAATTTAACGACCTAAGAGCAAAAGTTGCTGAAGCAGAAACATGCTTCCCAAATCTGTCCAATGCCCTAGATTCCCTGTTAGGGGGGATGAACAGAGGAAATTTGCTTGGCAAGTTCCTTCCTTGAGGTTCCTTCCATGACCACAGCATTTACAGGCACTCCCTTGCTCCAGTATTCCCCGCCTACTGGTGGAGCCAGAATCTGATCTGGTCTTTTCGGGATTGGCTCAGCTGAGTGAGGCTCCTTGCACACCCACCTACAGATCAAGTCAATGAGCTCAATGGTGGGTAGAGTAACGCATGAGATAGATGGGCCAACTCCAAAGGCTTCCAAGAATACTGATTCATCTGGGCAAGGGTTATCAAAGGATTAACCAAACCCCTGCTTAAGAATCTCAAGAATGACTACAAATGAGACATCTTCAGGTATTGATCTTGGGGACCCCCGTATCCTCAGTGCCTGACTCCTGAGGGGAGTCCAAGTCCCTCACTTTTCCACTTCCTCTTCCTGGGGACATCCTCTGTGGAATGCTTCAGTGATGTATCAAAACAGATTGTAAAGCCCTGCTGGCTGTCCCTGAAGCGTAGAATGATGCGGCTCAAGGTGCAGAGACTTCTGGGATCCAGAGGGAAGATCTAAGGGGGTAGGATCCATCTGTCCTGCCGGAGCAAATAACAGTCTCTTCACTAACTAAAAGGGTGATCACTCCAGGAAGAAGGAAGACAACAGAGCCGAGAAACCAGGTTTCTGGCCCATCGACTCCCTCTGTCCTGAAGGCAACCTACCAGAGGCAGAAGTCGGAGCCGAGCTGTCCAATGCTGAGGCTACAAGGGGAAGAGGTGGATCCAAAAAATACAGAGTCCAGTCCAACACCTCAGACCTGTCAGAATGTGTCAGTTCCAAGCGCCATCTGGCTCCAAGTGCATCAGAGTCAGGGCACTCAGAGAAAGCTTCGGATCTGAAGATATGGACATCTTTGGATCCGAACCTGACAAACCCAGAAGGCATGGATTCAGAGGCTCCAAAATGATCAGTCAGATCAGAAGAGTGGTAGAAGGTGGGCTTCCCAACCCAAAGGGGTAAAAGCCGAGAAAACCCCCATCTGAATTTCCACAAAGAGAAATCTAATCATCATTTAATCAAACTCCTGGAAGAACAAGAGAAGTTAAGGAAGGAGACTTAGAGTGCCTTTCTTCCAGAAAGGGGGAAGGTACACCTGAAGGAACTGGATTCAGAGGTAACAACCTAGGATCCGAAGTGTCTGGATCACAAGAAGGTTTTCACGGATCTGATGGTGACTGGATGGCAGCAGCATACAGATCTAGCTTGTATTTCCTTTTATGTGGCTCTTAGGAAGACAGGGTCAATGATCCAGAAGGCTTTGGAGAGTCACTAGAAGGCTCCTTTGTTTTTGGTTTGGGGGATTGTGCCCCAGCAATACCTTCTGAGAAGCAAGTTGGAAGTAAACCCTTCAGAAATAGCTTATTTTTTCTGTCTATCTAAGAACATCCAACAGATGAAAAAGTTGGAAAGAAAACAGGTAGATTGACCGACTGCTTAATACTCATCTCTGACAACCTTAGGCAGGAAGGAAGCATTAGTCTGAAAATATACTCTGTCCTTATGAAAAATTGGGTATAGTGGCTGGGAAAAAAGCATCTGGAGTTTTGATACCAAATTGGCTGATGTAATAGCAAACAGGAAAAGGGTTTTCCACAATAAAAACTGTTAATTCTGCCTTGGCTGAAGGCTCAAAGGTGATTGGATCAAAGCTTGAAGAATAACTGTTAGATCCCATGGAGGAACAGGATCTTTAATAGGGTGCTGAAGTAAAAGGGTACACTTAAAAAAAACCTCTTACACAACTTCTGAGAAGCCAAAGAAGAATGGTATTCACCCAAGCGAAAATTGAAATAACAGCAACTTGCACTTTAATTGTTGGAAGAACAAGCTCAATTATTAAAAATGGAGGCAAGAAAGTCAAGAAAAGCTGTAATAAGTACTGAAATGGGGTCCAATTCTCCTTGAAGGGCTTAAATAAAAAATATTTTCCACTTGCTCTTATAAATCTTCCAGATAGAAACTTTTTGGGATGATGTGAGGATGTGACAAACTGGGGAAGACAACCTGGAGGTTCTAGCCATCACTGGAAGTGAAGAAACCATGCAATCAATTTGAGAGATCAAATGTCTGGGGGAGGTAACCCAGATAAATGAGACTCAAAGAATGCTGACTAGATGAAGTCACATGCAGGGGAACCACATCTGATGAGGACAGAATAGAGAAATGAGGATTACCTTTGCTCTTACACTGAGATGCTTTCTGGAGAAACTTCGGGATGGGGGAAGGGGATAGCTGTATAAACACATGGGGCCAATCACGAATTTCTCTCAGTGACACCCCCTGTGGATGGGATTAGGGCAACGTACCGGCTTGCACATGGAATGAAAGGAGAAGCAGAGAGGTCACAGCACAAACATATATATATATATATATATATATATATATATATATATATATATATATATATATATATATATATATATATCTATCTATACACATATACAAATATACATATTTTGTTAAAAAAAAAAAACATTTCCATCACTGTGTGACTGACAAACCACTCGCGCAGAAGTAAAACGGACCTGCTCAGTTATTCTGCTAGTACTTCCCTGCAATATGCACTGCCAATAGAAAGCAGATAGAAGAGCTCAACTATTCCCACACTCTCACTGTCTCTCGACATAGTGGGTAGGACCGTGTTGCTCCACGTTTGCTGATATACAACACTACTGACATGTCTGTCTGAACAGCAGCCATCTTGAAACACCTAACATGCCAATGGGACTGCACTCATTTCTAGGATAATAATGTGAAGAAATGGCCTCTAATTCAGAATAAAAAATGACAAGTCAGAAATGCAACCAGTTACCACGAGCCAGTTGAAACATTAAAATGCATCTTTTTCGCCAGGAAATCATGAACTTCCTTACCCATAGTTTTCAATTTATCCAAGTACTAACTGAATGAACAGGAATAAGCTGTCCTCAACGAAAGCCTAACTTTTATACCAGCAGGTAAAACAGACATTTCACAGGTACTAATGGAATTTAAACTATTAATCAGAAAACATAATTCTGAAGATTATTTTTGGTTCTTAAGATGATATTTCATGCAATAGTTATAAAACTAGTACTGCATTTATACGTGTCAATAACGCTATTGTTTAAGACTTTGAGAAGATTGTTGAAAATATACGATGTCTATAACACTAAATGTAAGGCTTTGTTTCATAATTAGAGTAAGGAAAAATATCTACTTATATACATATATAGACTTATAAATATATATTTTTATATATATATATATATATATATATATATATATATATATATATATATATATATATAATATACATATACAAACATACATACATATATACATACATACATATATATAATACATATATGCATATATATATATCTATATATATCTATATATATCTATCTATATATATCTATATATATCTATCTATCTATATATATCTATATATATCTATCTATATATATCTATATATATCTATCTATCTATATATATATATATATATATATATATATATCTACATACATATATACACACAAAGTATATGTATCTATATATATATATATATATATATATATATATATATATACATATATAAATACACACACAGATATATATGTATATATATATATATATATATATATATATATATATATATATATTTGTATACATACAGTTGTGTGCCTATATATATATATATATATCTATATATATATATATATATATATATATATATATATATATATATATATATATATATATCTATATATATATATATATATATATATATATATAAACATACACTTGTGTATACATACACACACATATATATATATATATATATATATATATATATAAACATACACTTGTGTATACATACATATATATATATATATATATATATATATATATATATATATATATATATGTGTGTGTGTGTGTGTGTGTGTGTGCACACATATACATATGGATTTACTTTATAACCTCAAAAAAATTAAA